>NW_015395451.1:0-2375 GCF_001527695.2 Protobothrops mucrosquamatus | reverse complement strand
CTGTTAATGCATTTACAATCTTTCTTCCACCTCTGTTCTATTCCAAACGTTTCTATTATTCTGAATTTCCAAGGGATTTATATATACATTGGCCCTTTAGAAACAGAAGCTATGGTTTATGGTGATTAAGCTACTTGTGCTAAGTTTGATCTTCACCAGGTTTAATTAGTGTTGAGATTCACACACAAACATTTTTTTTTTAAAAAAATGATCCTTAAAATTAAGAGGGGAAAAAAGCCTTCGGTCCTAAGGGATGTGGCCATTTGGGAATTTGAAATCATGTTAGTAATATGCCCTTCTTTTAATTCCCTCTGATTAGCAACGTTGCTATCTGCCAGAGCAAGATGCCAAAATAAAGTTCAACCAGTTCTGATTGCACACTCTTCCTTCTCCTCTTAGCAAGGAGACAATCCTGCATTATGTTCTTCAAGGTAGTTTGATTTTTATTTTTTTATTTTTTATTTTACTAAAAACAGCCTTTCAAAAAGCTTGCCTTGTTTTTTAATTTCATTTTTATGCAAGCAGAGTTGAAAGGCAGAGGGACTATACTGATAGCACACCAGCCTGAGGACTGCATGCAAATTCTCTATAAACTCCAACTTTTGCCTGTGAAAACAGATATAATCATTTAGTAGATGCCTCTATGTTCTATGGCAGCGATGGCGAACCTTTTAGAGACCGAGTGCCCAAACTTGTAATCCAAAACCCACTTATGTATCGTCGGGTGCTGGGTGGGCGTGGCCCATTGGATGGGCATGGCCCATCAGGTGGGCGTGGCTGCGGTGATAACGGCAGACTGGGTGGGACTAAAAAGTTCAATCAATTCCAACTTTGCAAGATCTTTTTTTTCCCTGCGAGAAGTTGAAATTGACTGATTGATTGAACCTTTTTTTTTTTGCACACGGCGGCGGAGGCCTAAAGCGAAAAGGTTTTATAAAACCCAGCCGAAGGCCTAGGACTGGGGCGACGGTGCACGTGCCCACAGAGAGGGCTCTGACTGTCGCCTCTGGCACCCGTGCCATAGGTTCGCCACCACTGTTCTATGGGAAGCAGTCCTTGGCTACAATATACTAAGGCTGCATTTACATATTGCACAAACAGAATATGGTAGATTTCATTTTGGGTTAGGGTATTAGTTAGTGGTTAGTAAACATGAATTATAGCTTAGCAAGATGTGCAAATCCAGCCAATATTTTTTATTCAATGAACTATGATCAAACAAATCATGGCTGGGAGAGATGAGTGCCATCAGCCAATATTTAATGATTCATAATTTAGCTTTTTTGAAATCAGTAGGATTTTATTTTAGGCAAGTATATCTTTAAAATGTGTTTTTCGTGTTCATAATTTGTGATATTTTTATTACAACAAACACATGGCTTACAAAAAAATGCACAAGCAACATAAAAAAAATCAGAATAAAGACATACAGGATGTATCGTTTTTTAAAAGAAAGATAATGTTATGGTTTTTTTCAGAGTAATAATCATTGTAAAAGGACAAGCTGTGGGAGCTATAGCTAAATGTCATTTGGCTTTTAAATTAGAGGCAAGTATGAAAAAACTGCAATGAATTTCCATTTTTGAACATCTGTAACCAATTGTTTTGTGGTTGCTATAATGTGATTCTGAAGTTCTGCTGTTTTGACCTTTCAGGTTGATTGCTTTTAAAATGATAATAATTTAAGTGATGGATACTCTGAAAATATACCTTGCTCAATAGTAGTAACTGTGAGAGGGATCTTGGAGTCCTAGTGGACAATCATTTAAATATGAGCCAGCAGTGTGCTGCAGCTGCCAAAAAAGCCAACACAGTGCTGGGCTGCATTAACAGAGGGATAGAATCAAGATCACTTGAAGTATTAATACCACTTTACAATGCCTTGGTAAGGCCACACTTGGAATACTGCATCCAGTTTTGGTCACCACGATGTAAGAAAGATGTTGAGACTCTAGAAAGAGTACAGAGAAGAGCAACAAAGATGATTAGGGGACTGGAGGCTAAAACATATAAGGAACGGTTGCTAGAATTAGGTATGTCTAGTTTAACAAAGAGAAGGACGAGGGGGAACATGATAGCAGTCTTCCAGTATCTCAGAGGCTGCCACAAAGAAGAGGGAGTCAAGCTATTTTCCAAAGTGCCCGAAGGCAGGACAAGAAGCAACGGGTGGAAACTGACCAAAGAGAGAAGCAACCTAGAACTAAGGAGAAACTTCCTGACAGTTAGAACAATTAACCAGTGGAACAACCTGCCTCCAGAAGCAGTGAATGCGCCAACACTGGAAGTTTTTAAGAAGAAACTGGACAGCCATTTGTCCGAAATGGTATAGGGTTTCCTGCCTGAGCAGGGGGTTGGACTAGATGACCTCCAAGGTC
>NW_015395450.1:0-10091 GCF_001527695.2 Protobothrops mucrosquamatus | reverse complement strand
CCGTTTCCCCGGCCTTTATCCGAGAGAGAAGATTCACAAATAAAATGATTGTCCAGGGGCGCCACCCTTTCACCGTCCCCTTGGGTGAAAAATACACTTTTTGTCTTGCTTCTCTGTCCTCCTCCCCCTCTTCCCCCCTCCTACTTGCTTTCATCAAATCTGATTGTGATCCTGTACTAATGATTAAAGCATAACTGCTCCAATTATGTTGCATTGATTTGAGCGACAACAAAGCCGAGTGCAATATAAGATGTCTATCAAAGCTCTCCAATTTAATTGTCCTCGGGTCTGGATCTAGCAGTGCTTTCTCTTTTTAGTCCTACAGCCTCCTGTTTTTTAGGTACAACGTACGCAACATCCATGAATAAACCCATACAGCCGTTCAGAAATCTTGGGAAAGTTTCGAGCTGAAGGATTTTTCATGAGGGGAGGACAGACCTCTCCCCATTTTGGCCTATGCTAAGGATGCATGGCTTTTCTTGCCTTGTCTGGATTAAAAGGGGGGGAGGTTATAATATGGTTTTGATTAAACCAAGTCCCCATTGAAGGTTTGTGGGGTTCCTGGATGCTCTCTGAGCTTGGTTGTTTCCTTGCGAACGTTTCATGACCCAACTAGGTAACATCATTAGTGCTAGAAGGGAGTGGGGTTTACTCTCTACCAACTACCAAGTAAGACAATCAAACAATAAATGCTGGCCTAATCAAGAAACCATCAAAAACACTCCCACCAATTTTGACAGGGCAAGCCATCCTATATAAACAAAAAGCAAAGCCCTTTCTCCTCCAGCACTGATGATGTTACCTAATTGGGTCATGAAACATCTGCAAGAAAACTGTTGTCATTCCTCACCAGCCAGGTGACCCGCAGCTGAGTCTGAGGAATCAGAGGAGAAGGGGCCTGGAGTGACATCAGAGTCAGAGGAAGGCTCTGAGGAGCTCCAAGACTTACAGTCTGACGAGGAGCCTGGCCCCTCTACTCACGCTCAGGCTGAGACACAGCTGTGCTGGGAGTCTGAGTTGGACAGTGATGAATCACAGCTGGGAGATATCCCAGATGCACAAAAATGCCAGCAAGAAAAGAGAGTAGGACAGAGGAATGCAATGGGGTGGCTCCAAAGGCAAAGGAGAAGGTATTAGGAAGCCACGCCTTGGCTGCATAATAAAAGGGAAGGTGTGGGAGGTGCTGGTTGCCAAAGGCAACTGTTTGTGTTAAGGAATTGAGTTTTGTGAACTGTGTTTGTTTGCCTTGGACATTGACTCAGGTCTGTGAATAATAAAAGGGGGTTGGTTTTTTCCTGTGGTTCCTGCTTGTTGGAAGAGGGGTTTCTCCTTGTGAGCTTAACAAGGACTCACGTAGGCTGGGACAGAACAGTAACAACCAAGCTCTGAGAGCACCAAGGACCCCACAGCCCTCCTCCTCCCCACAGAACCCACTCCCTTCTAGCATTGATGATGTTACCCAGCTGAGTCATGAAACATCTTCAGGAACCAAGCTCAGAGAGCACCAAGGACCCCACAATTCAACCCTGAGCTACAAGTGTTCTCCTCTATATTAAAGGTTTATTCTCGCACGCTTCCAAGTTTGGTTTGTCATGCAAAGGAAATGTAACCGAAATTGGACACTACACATTGCTTCAAAGAGCTCAGATGCTCTGCCTGCGCATGCAAAACCTAAGCTAATGGAAAGCCTGCTCCTTAACCCTAAACCATCATTTGGCATGTCATCTCAATTAGTCACTTAGCTGTGAGTAAAAGAAGAATGGAAATCTTGTATTTTAACGAGTTGTCTTCACTGCAGAAGCCATGAGAAATATTCTAAAAGGGATGAACAAAAAGAGAGACAATCTGTCTGATTTTTTGTTTTTACTGATTTATGATCCTTTGAAAAATTAAGTAAATATACCCTGCAGGCTTTGGCTTTTGAGACAATCTGGAAAAGTGGCGTGCTAAGTTGACCAGGTAGTGCTTAGTTATGAGAAAACTCTTGTTGGGAATTTTCTTTACTGAAGTAAAAGGAAAGGAAAAAAAACAGTGTTTGATGCTGTTCTGCTGCCCTGGGACTTTTTGAAATTAGCATACAGACTAAAACTGCTGATCAGGGTTTGTTTCCAGTGTCATTATAGCATAAAGAAAAGCTTGAATATTCAGGAATCTTGAAAAGGAAAAAAAAGGAGAGGGAGAAGGAAAACTAACTTATGTCTCAAACAATGGGTGAGACAGCCCATAAAGTGGGTCAACCATGAGCCAACATGACAGCCTTGTCATTGAGAATGTCAAAGGATTAGTATTAAGAGTGACTTACTGCTATGGACTAAGCTTTTATTTGAATATCCTACATTATGTGTCGGAAAGTATCTTTATGTGCTAGTTAAATTGTGGGATAGGCGTTCAGTTCTCAAATTTAAAAAGAGTAATGCTCTGTTAAGATAATCCAGGTTTTGCCAAGTCAAGGACCATTCAGGACCTTGGAGAGGGTAAAGCAAGATTTCACAAGTAGAGATTTGCATGACAGTTCTTCTAGCAAAAGACAACAGTTGAGCTTGAATTGAGTTAAGATTGAGGCTTTAAGACAGGGTAGCCAATCTTAGCAACTTGGCTGGCTGGGGAATTCTGGGAGTTGAAATCCACAGGTCTTAAAGTTTCCCAAGGTTGCATACCCCTGCTTTAAGAAGGTCTAAAGTTGTCCAAGGTTGCACCTACCTGCCTTAAGAAGGTCTAATTCTGTAGCACCTCTACTTTTACAGCAGTGGTTCTCAACCTGTGGGTCGGGACCCCATTTGGGGTCGATCGACCATTTCATGGGGGTCACCAAGCAAGGCTGTCCGCCATTTTTTTTGTCCGCCATTTTTTGTCCACCATTTTTTTCCCCTTTTCCGACGGGTGCCTTACCTCCCTTGGGCTGGGCCAGCTGGTGGTTGGCCTGCTCCGTCTCTGCCGCTTGCCAGCTACGCCTCGGCCGGTGCAGGGGGCGGAACCACGCATGCGCGGCGCTCCCAGGCAGGGAAAGTCCTCGACTTACGACTGGTTGGGTAGTCCTCGACTTACGACCTGTTTAGTCCTCAACTTACGACCAGTTTAGTCCTCGACTTACGACCGGTTGGGGTCACGGCATTAAAAAGGTTGAGAACCACTGTTTTACAGGATGCTGCCTCTAGTTTTGAAGTCTTAGTCTCCCACATAGCCATAAAGGATTCATTCTGTATATGAGATTAGGACTATGTCTCCATCTGGTAAGTCATTGGACTTCAAGACTTCTTCAGACCATTTCTCATCCTTAAAGATGAGGAATTCCTAAGCTGATAGAATTCAATCAGGTGTTCAAACTTTGCTCATATTTCTAGTGGGGTGTTTACACATCTAGGCTGCAGGGATGGTTACCTTCTTTTCATATTTACAAACATGCTCATATCTTAAGAATTAGGGTGTTATATATTATTACTTCTATGAAAGTTCCTGTGCAGCATTGCTGGAGATATTGAAAAGGTCACATGCTGGGCATTTGTTCTTTGATGTAATAACAGAAACCTGGATGAAAAATGATGGTTCCTTTAATGTAAATGGGAGGTGGACCAGCCATGCTCAGGCCCCATACAAATGAAAAGTTATGTCCTGTCAAATAGCATTTGAATATTTTGTTCCCGTTTGCCATATACTGTATATTGAGAAATTTGGGTCTTTCTTATTTATTCCTTTCCTTTCCAACTTCAGGTAATGGGAAGTTTAAATATGATTATTAAATAAAGAGCAGAAAAAGGGAAAGATACATGAAAAATAAGCCATTATTTGGAAGGATTGAGGCACAATGTTTAAATTAAAAATCAACATAAATCTAAGATACTCTTCAATTTCATACCATGTTGAGATAGCTATAGTATATTTAAAGGCTTGGGGTCATCCTGCTGAATAGGGCATATGACCTCTGCTCCTAAATCTATCCTCAAAACAGCACTGGCCCTTAGCTGATCCAGCTCCATTTCAAAAAAAATATCTCATTGACCCACATTGGCCAAATTCACATCAAGCAGAGTCCATAGGCCAGAGTGTCATCAAGGTCCAGACCAAGGATGAAGGCAAGACATAACTATAAAAAGATTTAGAAGTTTAGGCAGAAAGCATTTGCAAAGTTTTGGCAGCAAACAGCAAAAGATATTTAAGATACAGAATGGTCTAATCATGCAAGGGGCTGCCACAAAGAAGAGGGTGTCAACCTATTCTTCAAAGCACCTGAAGGCAGGACAAGAAGCAACAGATGGAAACTAACCAAGGAGAGAAGCAACCTAGACCTAAGGAGAAATTTCCTGACAGTGAAAAAATAACCAGTGGAACGACTTGCCTCCGGAAGTTGTGGGTGCTCCATCACTGGAAGTTTTCAAGATGAGATTGGACAACCATTTGTCTGAAATGGTATAGAGTTTCCTGCTTGAGTGGGGGATTGGACTAGAAGACCCCATAAGATCCCTTCCAACTCTGTTTTTCTGTTAGACTATCATTCCACCATCTAAAGATAAGTAAACTAGTTTATCCTACAAGCTCCAGGCTTCCATTCAACCAGATTTAGTTTGGAGATACGCTTTGAGAAATTTAGCATGTCTCCATCTCTCAGTGACTGTATCTGGTGTTCAACTCAAAAGGATTTGTGGATGCCATCCTGTTTTCAGGACTGAGTCTAGGACTGCAGAGTTGGTGGAAGATAATTATGTGATGCCTTAAGTGCTAGACCAAATTCTTTTCACGAAGCTCATTATTCTCATCCAGCTGTTCCTCCTTGTTGATCTAGAACCTATCTAAAGCAGGACCTTTAATCAATTAAATTATCCACTGGCCACAGGAATTCACTCTACAAAAAGGCAACATTTATCTGCATTGCTGTAGGATGTATTTTTTCCTATATTCCATTGCAAAGAAGGGTTTTTTTTATCCTGAATATAATCTAAAACCATATGTAAAACAAAATAAAGTTTTCCCCCTCCCTCAAAGTACAAGGGAAACAGATATGAGAAGGAATCCAGTTGGCATTAACAGAATAACCCATCAGCTAATATTTTGTAAAGGGTTAAGTTTCCTTATTGAGTTTCTTCCAAAAATGCAAGCAGAGATGGTTCTCAAAGAATGACAGGAAGATAATATATGGAACTCCTGGCCTGCATTATTTATTCATTCTCTCAGTCATCCAATAGCAGGAATTTTCTGGTAGCTGGGCCAAAACAAATTTAAAAACCACAAGATATACACGTAGTTACAGCCATCTTTCAAGGGGAATGTGAAAAAGATCAAATTAAATCAAACTTTTATTAGGGTAAGAAAGAATGAGACTGGCCATCTGTCATGATAATGTAATGGTTCTCTCAGTACAGAGAGCAACATCCTCCATTAAGAACTATCAACATGGATGGAAGAATTCTGTACATTGGTATCAGTGCATCAGGGTGCATCAGGGTGTTTATGCCCAGCGAGTGGCCTTTTGTGAAATTGTGCAGTAGAATATCACAGGACACAAAATTTTGATTCATATATTTGGTTGGATGGAAGTCTTCTTAGTTGACTCTTTAATGCAGATTGATGATGTAGCAGCTACTTAGAGGAGATAGATACAAAGAGATCCTTTTAGATTAAATCAAGTAAATCAAGAAATTAAGATTAAATCAAGGACAAGAAACAATGGATGGAAATTAATCAAGGAGAGAACCAACATAGAACTAAGGGAAAAAATCCTGACAGTGAGAACAATTAATCAGTGGGACAACTTATCTCCAGAAGCTGTGGGTGCTCCATCACTGGAGGCTTTCAAAGAGAGACTGGGCAACCATTTGTCTGAAATGGTATAGAGTCTCCTGCTTGAGCAGGGGGTTGGACTAGAAGACCTCCAAGGTCCCTTCCAACTCTGTTATTCTGTTAATGTATTTGCCTTGTGCATCCTACTTGGAGTGCTATGACGTCAATGATCTCTTCCACAAAAGGAATTGGGATTCGTAAAAAAAATGTGTAGGTTTAACAGGGTTTTGAGTGGTTAAATCTATTTTATAAAGTTTAATTGGCCTCTTTCTGCCAATTTAAGAATCTCAATTCTGGCAGATCAGTCCAAAGAACAACCAAGGCCACCGTCCTGTCTTCCTGAAGCACAGGGGTAGTCAACCTTGGCTCTTTTATGACTCGTGGACTTCAACTCCCAGAATTCCTGAGCCAGCACAGGAATTCTGGGAGTTGAAGTCCACGAGTCATAAACGAGCCAAGGTTGACTACCCCTGCGTGAAGCAGCTATTGGACTCCTGCAAGAAATCATAAGCGGGCCAAGATGGAGTCTGTGTTGTGATCAATCGACAAATGAGATTCAAGTACTTGTATGCAAATTAAAACACAAGAGTTGCAGTGCAGTTCTTTTCAACTTTCCTAATCACCTTGCGTTTTTTTCAACCCAGAAATCCAATTTCAAGTTTTGACCGCAAGCACAAACTATACGTTATACCTGGACTTACTGTACATTTTAACCAATAATTTCTCAGCAATGTGATAATTGGAAGATAAATGTAAGCTAATGTGTTTCTTCAGCTGCTTCTCTGAGCATTAAACTTAAATAAAAGGATCCAGTGATGTGAAACTCTTTTCGTTCGAATACCCATTAACTAGTCTTACATAAAGTCTATCTTGAGAGAATGATAGAGAAAAGTATTTGACAATGTGGGATTGCTTAATGCTGGCAGTGTCGGTGGTATTGCTCCTCTTTCTTTCTTTCTTTCTTTCTTTCTTTCTTTCTTTCTTTTTTTCTCCCACCCACCCTCCCTCCCTCTTTCTTCCTTTCCTTTATTTCCTTCCTCCATCTTTTTTCCTTCCTTCCTTCCTTCCTTCCTTCCTTCCTTCCTTCCTTCCTTCCTTCCTTCCTTCCTTCCTTCCCTCTTTATTCTCCTATCCCTTCATTTTCCTTTCTCCCTCCCTCTCTTCCTCCCTCTCTCCCTTCCTTCCTTCCCTCCTTCCCTCCCTCCCTCCCTCTCTCCCTCCCCCTTTATTTCTTTTCCTTCCTTCCTTCCTTCCTTCCTTCCTTCCTTCCTTCCTTCCTTCCTTCCTTCCTTCCTTCCTTCCTCACAGATAAGAAAAGGAAGCCAATGTCATTTTCTGTTGGTTATGTCTTTCAAAATTGGCTCATTCAATCTTACTAGACATTCATTGGGACATTATAAACCTGTAACAAACTATTATTTGCATTATCCACCCCCAACCCCCCCACCAAAAAAACCCTTGATGTTAAAACAAGGTCCGTTGACTCTGGGAAGTTTGGTTCTTAAGTAACACCTCAATCTTCTTGCTTTTGAACTGAAACAAATGCACCTAGCAGTGATCAATCTTTGATCACCGAAACTATAAAGGCTCCTTTTAACTCTTGCTTAATTGAATGTTTGGTGCTCTTGTTTATCTGTTTTTCTTCCTTTTTGTTTCTCCACAGCCTCCTTTTCTGTTATAATCCCCTATGGATTTGAAGAGATTTGCACTTTTATTTGCAAACATATCAGTGTTAAACCTGCTATACAAAGCAATGCTTTTGCTCTTATTTTTTTCCCCATTGGAAAATTGTTTACTGTATTAATTCCTTTCAAAGTTTTACATCAGAACATCTTATTAACATTTCCCCTAGTTAAAAATGGAAGAGAAAGACAACAAGTAATAATATTAGTGATGAGACCCTACAAGAATAATAAGCAGGGGGCTGCAAAATTTGGAACAACAGACATCATAGATTTAGGAAAGATGGAATAATGAAGTATAACATTATAAACGTGGATGAGGTTTGAGTAATGAAAGGTCTGCAAGAAAACCACCAAGCTCAGAGAGCACCAAAGACTCATCATTTCAACCCTGAGCTACAAATATTCCCCTTTATTAGTTGAAAAACTACCTACCAGCCTATACTGGACCAGGATAGGAGGGCCCTGCTATCTTCAAAATGCAGCTACAGGTTCTTGACATATAACAGTTCATTTAATGACCATGCAAAGACACAACGACACTGCAAAAAAATTAACTTATGATCATTTTTCATACTTACAATAATTGCCAGCATCCCTATGGTCACGCAATAAAAAGTTCAGATGCTAAGCAACTGTCTCATATTTATGATGGTTGCAGTGTCCCAGGATCACATGATCTGCTTTTGCCTCCTCCCAGCTTTTATTTGTACCCAAATTGACCCCTGTGTGTTCTAACCTAGTTTTCTTGTTTTCAGTACTTCTTTGAATCTCGGAGAATTTATTTCCAATCCCTGTTTACTGAGCAGATTTTAAAATGCCAAAGATTGAACACAAGAAACGTTCTGCTGGATCAAATCAAAGCTGGTCTAATCCAGCACACCGTCCCTACGGCGACTAACCAGATGTCTCTTGGAAACCCGAGGCCAAATACTGGCTTAGATGGACTTTGTTGCCTCTGTTCAGGGATGTCCTTCAAAACCTTTGGCGTGAAGTTTCACATTCAGAATAATTTAGGGGTGGGGGAATTACTGCCAAGGTTATCAAGAGAGAGGCATTACAACATCATTGACAAAAGACAAGGTGGTCTATAACAAAGTAGTGGACAATCACTTAAATATGAGCCAGCCGTGTGCTGCAGCTGCCAAAAAGGCCAACACAGTGCTAGGCTGCATTAACAGAGGGATAGAATCAAGATCATGTGAAGTGTTAATACCACTTTACAAGGCCTTGGTAAGGCCACACTTGGAATACTGCATCCAGTTTTGGTCACCACGATGTAAAAAAGATGTTGAGACTCTAGAAAGAGTGCAGAGAAGAGCAACAAAGATGATCAGGGGACTGGAGGTTAAAACATATAAGGAACGATTGCTGGAATTGGGTATGTCCAGTTTAATGAAGAGAAGGATGAGGGGTGACATGATAGCAGCCTTCCAATATCTCAGGGGCTGCCACAAAGAAGAGGGAGTCAAGCTATTTTCCAAGGCGCCTGAAGGCCAGACAAGAAGCAACGGATGGAAACTAACCAAGGAGAGAAGCAACCTAGAACTAAGGAGAAACTTCCTGACAGTTAGAACAATTAACCAGTGGAACAACCTGCCTCCAGAAGTGGTGAATGCTCCAACACTGGAAGTTTTTAAGAAGAAACCGGGACAGCCATTTGTCCAAAATGGTATAGGGTTTCCTGCCTGAGCAGGGGGTTGGACTAGATGACCTCCAAGGTCCCTTCCAACTTTACCATTATTATTATTATTATTATTACTATTATAAAGTGACAGTTTTTAAGCTAATCAGCCAAGCCTCCCCTGAAAGGATTTAGGCTGAGTGGTTTACCAGGCTCGTATCACAGACCTCAAATTTGGAAAAAGCTCTCTCTGCTGCCACTGTTAGAGGTAGAAGAAGCTGCGTTATACCATGCCAAATCATCAACTTTAGAATAAACGACAACTGCTCTTCAGAATTTCAAGCAAGGTTTATCTAGCTGTGCTGGATAACACTTTTTACTTTTATTTATATGCAGCCAGCTCAGTCCTGAAGTAACTAGCCCATCGTGGATAAGTCCTTTAAACAAAAAAAACCAAAAAACCTCTTCAGTTATGTCAAAAGAATACAGGAAGCAGACCATCAAAAAGACAATATGAAGTTGGTGTATAATGAGACACCCAGTTGATCCATCCATGGGCTGATACCTGTTTGCAAAACTACTTTAGCTCCATCTGAAGAAACTAAAGATAATTCCTGACATCTGATGTTTACAAATTTCTACTATTAAAACACCCTGCTTCATTCTTTTGTTTAAGCAGTTCTGGCCACCTGAAATCAGCCAGAAGGGTCTGGAAGCTACAAACTCTCAGACAATTGTACATTTCCTAAGCATGAAAAATGACTGTGTTTATGACTACTTCTCTTTACTTGCCTGAATGACGCAGGACATGTCTACAAATTCAGCTAGGTGGATTCAGTTCAGGGAATCTTTGTGGTTTCTTTTCAATTCAGCAGTTTAGGTCACTCTGCACAGCGACCCTAGCCTCAAGCTACATCTGGATCTCACCGTGTTAAAACTCAATCCTGAATGAATTTGACAATCGCTTCCCATCCGTTCCCTTCCTCGGGATTTGTCTCTTCTGCTTCTCTTGG
>NW_015395449.1:11907-15300 GCF_001527695.2 Protobothrops mucrosquamatus | reverse complement strand
ATCTTGGTCCTGCCATTTTTTTTATCCTGGCTTCACCCAGTTCTTGGAATGAACACCAGACAAATGAGGGCTTCAGCCTTTCATATTTTCCTACAGATATCTGCTATATTTTATAGAAATATATCATAATATAACTGTTAGCTGTTAAGGTGACATGAAATTCATTTGCAGTTTTTTGCACTAAATATTGCAAACTGATTAAGATTTTACCTGTATGAAAAAGAACTGAAATAAAGTAATCAAACGAAGTAATTATACAAATAGCATAAATTTTGTGTGCTGTGCTGCTGATGGGATGTTATCTATCTATTACTAATTCTGTAAACAAAGGCACATCATTGTTGTTCTTTATGGCTGCTATATTCAAAAATTAGAAGTGTATATGTACACTAGTGTATTAGATTTTCCACAAAAGAATTAAGTACCTTATAAAAAAAATCCAGAACATAGCAAATGCTCCAGCAACCTGACTAAATGTGATTTTCTTTGTTTCTTTCTTTTATATCACAGGTAGTTGTTCTGTAAATTTTTACTTGACAATAAGTAAATGTTAATTTGAACAGAAAGCACTTGACAAACTTCATGTTACGTAGATTTTATTTCTATTTACCCTTTTTAGCCGCTGCTTGTAATTCTAGTAGGGAGTGTTTTATTTCTGATGTAAACTTGAGTTCACCTTTTGTTTCAAGACATATGTATGAAGAGGAGAGCACAGCAATCATTTGATAAAGCACTCTGCCAATTTTTTTGGGTTAATAGTTATATATTGGGAAAATATCATAGGTACGCTCAATGCAAAATGACTCAAACGGCGATATAATCAATTATACAGCATGAATTCATTGAAAGCTGCCTGCCACACTAGGTCAGCCATTTCATAGGACATTCCTATTTGTGCTACTCTTGAACTTTTTCAGAGTATAGGTAATCCTCGACTTACAACAGTTCATTTAGTGACCATTCAAAGTTACAACAGCACTGAAAAAAAGTTGCAGAATTCCCTTGGTCACGCGATCAAAATTCAAACACTTGGCCATTGACTCATATTTGTGACGGTTGCAGTGTCCTGGAGTCTTGTGATCACCTTTTGCAGCCTTCTAACAAGCAAAGTCAATGGGGAAGCCAGATTCACTTAACCATGTTACTAATTTAATAACTGTCGTGATTCACTTGACAACTGTGGCAAGAAAGGTCGTAAAATGGGGCAAAATTCATTTAACAACTGTCTTGCTTAGCAACAGAAATTTTGGGCTCAACTGTGGTCAGAAGTCAAGGACTATCTGTATAAGGGACACGTACAAGCAAAGCATTGGACTGTAGAAATCCAATATTTATTTCCTAATTATTTTTATTAGATCCATTTGATGACTTGAAACATTCCTTCAAAAATGAAGAGGATGCTATTGTTTTGCTTTCCAGTATTCCAATTTTTTTAATGTTAACATTTTTATTATTTAAAACTGGTTTTTCAGTTGTGCACCTCAGATTTAGAAACACTTGCAAAACAACATTTGATTACTAACATTAGGAGAAATTCCATGCAGTGTTTCTAAAGCTAAAGTGGAATGCTTTAATAGATGTCAAGGAAGCTTTGTTTAATAGCTTTATACGTTGCATTTTTAAAAAATACATTCCTAGCTTTCCTTATCCTTATAATTGTTCATGATTAGAGTGGCCTTGGTTAAATGTAGGGTTATTGAGACCAAGCCAGTTTGTCTGGAGGCTTCATTCTATATACTAAAAATTGATTGTTCTCGATTCCATTTTGTATCAGAATTCCACAGTTCATTTATTTTGATTGCAACATTAAATCGTATGAATAAAAGTATGACTTTTTGTTCTTTCTTTTTGCTGTGAATATGTATCTTTAGGCAAGATACATTATTTGAATGAACAAATAAAATTTTATTTGAGGATATGTGAAAATAATCAAATTCAGTCTGAGAAAACAACAATATCTCAGTATTTAAGTGAATTACTAACTTCTGTTGTCAGATTTGAACATAGCAAACTTTTGCACCTTGGAGAGCAAATTCAGCAATTTAAAGTTATTTTAAGATGCTTATCTTTCAAGAAAAATTCTAAATACTATTGTCTGAACAGCCAGACAGGATATCTATTAAAGATTGAATTAGTTGAGAGCACAATTCATTGTAAAAATCTACTTCTCAGAAACAAAGCAAACTCCACTGTAATTTCCCCAATATTATATAAACAGGATTGCTTTTTTAATATATGCAAATGACAAAACACCATTTCACTGCTAACATTAATTGCATGTTTCTAAGGCTAAACTGGAGCTTCTTGATCTAATCTCAAGCGTGTGAGTCAAATTAATCTAATAACGTTAGACTATCATGAAAGAGAAAAACTGTTTCATAATATCAGGTTACCACCAAAGAGGATTATCTTGTTTAACTTTCCCAGGAGTTTGTATAAGATGGGCAGATTCTGTAAGAAGAGATTATCTTAAAAGTAGCAAGAAGCCAATTCATGTTGAGCTTTATAGGTTAATACCACATTTCTGAACAGCAATTAAATCATATTTTTGATGCCTTGTTCGTTTTTGTGCAAGGTTTTGTTTTGGTTAAAATAGAAATCACACATCAAATCTTAAAGGCCAAAAGAAAGAAAAGAATAAAACAGGTAAAAATTAAAAGATATAAAGAGTTAAAAAGAAAGATAATTAGTATAATATTTTAGAACCAAGGAGATTTACAATAGAAGTAAACTTACTTATTTATATCCGCCTTTTTTATTTTCTAATAAATAACTCAAGGTGGCGAACATACCTAATATTCCTTTCTCCTCCTATTTTCCTCACAACAATCCTGTTGGATGTTAGATGAGTTGGGTTGAGACAGAGTGACTGGCCTAAAATCTCCCAGCTGTTTTTCATGCCTAAGACAGGATTAGAACTTCAGGTTTCTAGCCTAGTACCATAACCTATGTATGTTTCAAGAATGTTCATATGCTTTGTAAATAAATATTCTCATTACTGTACAGTACATTCTTGTCCTTAAAATTTGAGTTCAGGGATTGATACAAGAATATTTGTTATAAATTACCTGTTTGCTTCTATCTAAGGTTGTTTTATTATAGACTTTTACTGACTCATTTTGAATACTTAAAATAAGAATTATCCTTATATTTTATTATTATTTATTTTTATTTTTAAGACTTATATGCCGCCTTTCTCCCCACGGGACTCAGGGCGGCTCACAGCATATTAAAACAACATAGTACATTTCCCCAATAAAAGCCAATTAAAAACCAAATATTTGTAGCTGTGTCTCTTATTAAAATCATTAAAAATTATCCCTATTTAAAATTCACCCTAGGTCAGTCCCGCTTGCTGAAAAAGCCATGTCTTGAGGGCGCGGCGGAAGGTTA
>NW_015395449.1:0-10093 GCF_001527695.2 Protobothrops mucrosquamatus | reverse complement strand
TTTTCAAAATGTTGTGAAGAGCTGTGAAATTCTACATGAAAAAATCTTTATATCTCCCTGCAAGTACTGTGGAATCCTATATCAAAGATCTTTATTTAACCTTTCCACTTCTGTTCACCTGTAAAGTTCAATTTACACTCTTCAAAGAATTAATCTGGATGGAGATTCTTTGTTTCATATTTATATACAGTACATCTAACGTAGAGCTATTGCTATTTTTTTCTTAACCTGCTTTTATATTTTTTATTTGCCAAGTTTCGGCACGGCTTGCCCCCTCTTTCTCTCCTCTAAAACTGATTCTGCTTTTCTGCTGTCCATTCATATTCTTTTATCTTTCCCTTTTGGCTGCATGGAGACTCTCTGCTGTACAAGTGTAAGTATTTTTTTTTTTAAGTTCTGCTGTTTCTAGCCTACTTTCCTTTCTTGCTCCATTTGCTTTTCAGCTGTCTTACAAAACTCTTGGGAACATACACTGTGCCTTTACAGGGAGAAATAAGCAGCTATTTGGAACAAAGTTCAATTTTACAGGAAGTTTTAGCTAGCTTGATGTGTAGTGAATTTAAAACGTACTTCATAAGGCAGAAGTCTACAGCCAAGCAAAATATTCACATAAAACTGTTTAACATAGATTAAGTTTTTATTACTATTCATATCTGTTTAATGAAATGAAAGTTTTAAAGAATCAGAAAGTATTATTTCCTGTCACTGTTATGATCATGTACTTTCAGTTACATAGAATTATTTGTGCTTGGCATGCTATATTTGCTCCTTGGAAGAGAGGAAAGAAAAACTGATTGCATCTGACCAGAATGAAAATCCATTCAGCAAGTTTGAAAGGCTCCTGGAACTGGGCACAAGAGGCAGCAGAAACAGAGAGTGTACTGTATTTAATTGGTTTTGTAGTAACTTCAGCTCTAATTATGCTAAGCAGTGGCATATAAGATGTTCCCTAAAACCAAAACTGATACTCAGTTTTAAAATATAAATTACAGTTCATTTATAAGAGTCATAACATAAAAATATTTATTTTGATAAATATAAGTAAATTATTTTATTTAGAAATAAAATGGAAAAGGAAAAACATGTTTATTTTTTCACTGAAGTAGCCATGATAACTGAAACCTTTGGTTTTCAGTGTTTGTCAGTTTTGCATTTGATCCTCATATATTGTTTTACTTTTTCTTCTTATAAAACGTTTACTGTTAATCCACACTTATATGCTCTTTCTGAGATTATACACAATCAAGCTGTCACCATAGTTTGATATCTTGATGGTTATCTCATTGAATAATAGAAGACATACTGGATTCTTTTCCCAGTATTATTGAAAGTCTATAATTATGCCTTTTTAAGTGAGATTTTTCCATGTTCCATCAATGAGGCTTTTATAATTGTGCTTTTGAAGGCTAATAAACTTCCCCTGACTGTGCAAGCTGTTGTCTGATTTGTTAAATCTTGATGCGTAAATATTGACAATCATCCTGACACAGATTACAGTGCTAAGTCCAATTATCTATTTAATTATATTGTACAACAGTTCAGACATTTGTAATAATTTTAATTGTTATTTGAATTCTTTTAAATACCTGTTTCAAAGATCAATTTTCACCCGTGGATGTATAAATATCAAACTTTTTATTTCAGATAAATTTCTCTGAATAAATCCAGATAAATTATAACAAATACATAGCTAAAAAACTGTTGAGTTATAGGAAACGATAAATTCTGCAGAAATGCTTTTTCACATTTGAGGGATACCCAAAGAATATTTTAAAAGTGTCGGCAATTAGTCTCACTACTTTGGAAGTATAAAATAATCTAGCAATATTTATTCATTGTTCTGGTTTGGGTTGATATCCATCACTTTATTATCATGTTGTGTTACAAAAAATAAGTGTAATTAATGTGAGAATGTACTATTTATATATTCCAAAACCCGTAAATGTATCACCATAGGAAGAATTATGAATTTATCAAGCAGGGTAGGATCATAACATTTTTTATGTCATAAAGGCAGTGTAGCCCCAGTTTTACAATGTTTATGTGTGTTCCCTTTTATGAACTAGATAAAGACCATTACTTGTCAGTGTTTGAAAGACAGAGTAAAACCTGCTCTATAATCTTGGCATTTCAGTTTGTATTTGCTTTCTGTTCTAAACTGATGCTATAATAATATAATGGAAAGATTATCAATATTATTTCTTGTGTTCCAGACTTAATGATGTGTTTAGAAATTTGGCTATATGATTCTCGACATGCAATATTTTTTTCTTGTTTCCTTTTTCTTGATTGCTTTTCCTCTTCCTGTCCCTGTTTTCTATATTAGATCAGTAAATGAACATTAAAATGCATTTTACTTATGCAGATATTTTAGAAGATGACAACTTAGATAATCAAATTGATTACTTAGATTAGGGGTCCCCAACCCCCGGGCTGTGGCCCACTAGCAGGCCCCAGCCAGTTCAGAACCAGGCTGTTCAAGCAGCAGGTGAGCTCATGTGTGCGCGCAGCTCCACGTGTGTGAGTGGTGGGCTCTCACACATGCAGCTCCATTTGTGCTCAAACACAGCACATGAGCCTGCACAAGTGTATGAGCCTGCACAAGTGTAGTTACGCCCATAAGCACACACACCTGCCACTCACATAGAACCTTCCCCTCTCCCCCCCCCCCCGGNCCCCCCCCCCCCCCCCCCGGGCCACCAAGCCAGAAAGGTTAGGGACTGCTAACCTAGATGATAATATAGGTAATCAGATTGCTATGGTGAAAAGTCATAATATCTGAAGCTTTGAAGCCCATTAGAAAGCATGACCAAGATACCCATTTTGTAGAAATGTAGATAAGGAAATTCACAATGATCAAAGAAATAAATTACATATGCATGTTTTACTATTTCTATCCTTTTTTGTGATTTATTATAATTTTGTTTTGCTAAATATATTCATTTTCTACGCTAAAGTGTATATCATGAATTGGGAAGTGTAAGGGGCAAGACTCAAGTGAGTTTTATGGATAGTATAAAGAGAGCATGCAGGTGGAAAACAGTTTGGTGAAAGGAGAAAGTGTTCCAAGAAGTACATTTTCTTACTATATGCCTACTATTATTTTCACTTTTATCACCAAACTTTTCTTGAGTGGCGTGGTGGCCTTGAGGTGAAGATTCTCACTTCCCATTCAGAAGGTTGAGAATTCAATCCTAGGCAGTAGCAGATGTTTTTCTATCAGAGTGCAAAGAGAAAATATCTGCTGCGAACTCCGCATAGGCATCAGGAAGGGCATCCGGCCAGTAAGTGCTTAGTTCCACTCGGTTACCCGGACCCCACCCCAAAGCTAGGGATTGCACAGTTGTAAAAAGAAAAAAAAATACCAATCCTTTCTCACCATATCACTACATTTAGTAATTTCTGTTTACTTACCAAAAACTGGCAGCCATTGAATGAGAAACTTCCATGGGTATTCCTGAAGCTCTAAACTCACAAACTGACCACCTTTGGTGCGCTTGATACACCAGGATAAGGAAAATATTCAAAGTCTTTAATTGAACTAGAATGAATTAATGTCCACTTTAATTTTTATTTTGCTCAAATAAAAATTACAGTTATCTCTCCAAAGATTGTGGCTGGCTTTCTTTCTTAAAATTAGCTGTTCTTTGCTATGTTACCTCTGTATTTCTCCAGTTTAGTGAAATGTATTCCTATCTTGTAGTACTATATGCAGTTGTTTCTCCATCTTGCTTTTAGATCATTGGCTATGGTTAGGAAAAGTGGAAAGAACTGCATTATATTGTTATGATTTAGATAGTTTTTTATTCCATGTATTCCTCTCTTCTGTTATTCTTCCCTCCAGTACATGGAATAAAAAAAATATTCCATGTACTGGAGGGAAGAATAACAGAAGAGAGGCCCTAAGGCAACTGGCACTTTAAATCTGCCAAAAGAATTAGTCACCTCTGTGACCAAAACAGTTCAGGATTCTTCCTAAAAGACCAATTATGGGCAACCATTAAAAAGATTGCCCAGGATATCACAATAACTATGGCTTGCTGAAGTTGATTTCTACATTATTTTTATTATTTATTATTTCACTCTATCTTACCATATACCTTTTAAGTTTTATACAGGTAGTCCTCAACTTATGACCACAATTGAGCCCAAAATGGATGTTGCTAAGTGAGAAATTTGTTAAGTCAGTTTTGCCCCATTTTACAACTTTTCTTACCACATTTGTTAAGTGAATTACTGTAGTTGTTAAATTAGTAACATGGTTGTTAAGTGAATCTGGTTTCCCCATTGCTTGTCAGAAGGTTGCAAAAGGGGATTACCTAACCCCAGGACACTCCAACCATCATAAATATGAGTCAGTTGCCAAGCACCTGAATTTTGATCATGTGACCATGGGGATGATACAATAATCATAAATGTAAAAATGGTCATAAATCATTTTTTCAGTGCTGTTGTAACTTCAAACAGTCACTAAACGAACTCTTGTAAGTCGAGGACTACCTGTACTTGGGTTTTTATTGGTTTGGGAAAAGGAAGGAAGACAGGCATGCCTCACTGACAGAAATAAAAAAAATGTAAATGTTTGTTTGAATAAATAAATACCCTCAAACTACGCATAGTATTTTTTAAATGCTGGTCTTAAAATTTGCAAAAAAACATGATATGCAGTGCTGGATATTTTATTTGTATTAAATGTAGTTTGCTAAAATTATATCTCAAATGTATACGGTTTCAAATCATTTCTTTCATCTTTATCATAGTAGCCTGAACTATTCAATTAAGGCAGGGGTGTCAAACTCGCAATGTCACGTGACATGTCACGACTTTTCCCCATTGCCGGAGCTGGGGTGGGCGCAGTTTCGGCATGATGCATCCAGCCCACGGGCCGGCAGTTTGACACCCCTGAATTAAGGTATGCCTCACAAATAATATTTTGGATTAGGTCTATCTGTATCCCCATTTTCAAAATTAGAAAATACAAAAACTTTATGGTATTATAGAGGGACTTCATTAACATAGTTATAATGCTTTATTATAATTGGGTAGTAATGTATTATCTACTTATTTGTTAAATATCTTTTGCAACCAATTTCACTGAATTTCACTTAAAAAAATAAGCGCAGAAAAAAAGAAAAAAGGGGTCCATTGCTCAAAAATAGTCTTCAATACGGTGAATGTTAAAATATTTTGCTCCATTCTGTATTAGCAAGTCAAACTGAAGTGGTTCTCCTTTAATTGTAATCTTTAGCTTCTTCTAGTTTCCTCTAGTGTCCAACCTTCAAAGCCCTATCCTGTCTTGTTTTTTAAAAAATAGTTCAAAATAAAAGTATTTTCCCATGAGAAGGATTCTTACAATTAATTCCAAAACCTTATTTCAAATATGTCTGAACCATTAGTCCACTTGTAACTTCCTAAAATAAAAAAAAATCATCTTTTTGCTGTTTATTCTATAAAAATTGTTTTAAATCATTCAAATTGTAATTAAAATTTATTTTACTAACAATTGAAGGAAACTCACCTTGTGCTGTTGCTGTAAAACTGGTCAATCCAAAAATTGCCAATAGTTGAAAAGCAGTTAACAAGCAATTTCCAAACGTGATTAGGAAAAGATGTACGTGAACACATACTTCCCTGTATCCTTAAAAGTGCCAGCAAGATCGCTTTTCTCTCATCTGCCAGAGCTCTAAAACCTCTGGAGACTGCTGTCTTGCAGTCTCCTTGAGAAGAGCAACTGTAAAGAGAACTTTTGGGTGATCTCAGCTTCTCTCCTTTTCCGGAAAAGGATTACAAAGAGCTGGCTCTTCATTGTGCTGTGGTTGTCAACTCCATTGGTAGCTTTTAGTGGAGCCATCTTCAATTTGCTATTTCTTTTCAGAAGTCCCAGATTTTCTCAAAATAATACTGCGAATTTATGGCGGAGATTATGTTGCATTTTAATATCCCAGGTGTGACTTCGGTTATTCAATATAGGCACAATATCAACAAACAAAAAGCATACCCGAAGGGTAACCTGATTATTTAGCATAGCATTTCTGTTTTCTTTTTTTAAAATAAGGATGCTGTAAGATTTTCTTCACTCTTAAAAAAAATTCAGTAAAGATGCAGGACTTTGGTAATGCTCATTTTTCAACTACATTAATAAACAAAATAGAACGTTGCATTTCCCTTTGAAATTTACCGTCAAGCTTGGACTATTTCCAATACTACAATCAATATAAATATTAATTATTGACAGCTTACTGGTAATAACAGCTTATTTGATTTGTGATCCAAATGCTATTTTTCCTCAATCTTTCATGGCTGTTTTGATCATTGCAGTACAACAGTTAATTTAACTATTACCACTTATATCCCAAAAGGCAATTATATTATCTTTCCATTTTATCTATAGATGACTCCCAAATCTAAAAGGAAGAGTATCCACAGTCGAATGTTAAGACCCGTATCCAGAGCTTTTGGTAAGCTTTATTTTTTGGGAGTGATGTTTTTTTCTCAATGATTTATAAGACTATCACTACGACTCAACCTGGGAAAATGAAAAACATCCCCGAACAAGCCACTTTCATACTGTTATTAAGAAGACTACTTAGGCAGATCAAAACAATCTTTCATAAGTTGAACTTGACTTGAAAGAGTCTTTACAAAAAAGCTATGACTGGAAAGAGAACTATAACCCTAATATGTTTTAAATATTTTCTTTAGAGATGGAGTTTGACCTTGACAAAGCATTAGAAGAAGTTCCTATTCATATAGAGGACCTACCTTTCCATTCCGGGAGGTTTGACAAACGGACTTCTGGGTTCATTTCAGAACTACCTTCGGATGAAGGGAAAAAGCTAGAGCATTTTACTAAACTTAGGCCTAAAAGGAATAAAAAACAACAGCCAACACAATCTGCCGTGAGTTAATCTGTTACTTAAGAAATTATACTTCATATGAATGTAAAGATTGTTCACGTCTCAAGAAATCCGCATAAAGCTTTGTTCAGAAACTTTATATAGAAACTGTTTGTCTGAAAACAATAGACATTTCTGTTTTTAACCACCATATCAACAGTAGCATAACTTAAAATTTCTAGCATAAGTACAAATGCAAAGGAGGAAGTTGCCTTGTATTCTTTATTCTTTTACAATTGATTTTTTGATTATTATTATTTTGGGGAACAGAAATTTATCTCTTCATAGATCAGCTTGGAAGATGTCTGAATGAAAATGCTGATATGTATTGTATATTGACACTTTCGGACCTCAAAGGAAACATTTTTTAATATTGGTGATCTTCACTCACGTAATGTGATTATTCTTTTATTTTATAACTGCATTATAAAAGTTGATAATAGAGAAAATCAAAGATTGGTTGTATTATGGTTTATATATTTGGGAATTGAACATTTAATTGGCCAATATTCAAGTGTCCACCAAGCAAATTCCTGCACATCCTTAAGGTTGTACATTTTATCAGGTGAGTCCTGCAACCTTTCAAGAGGGAGAACAGAATGGAATGATGGGAAGAGTAGATGAAGGTGTTGATGAATTTTTCACCAAGAAAGTGACAAAAATGGATTCAAAGTAAGTGATCTATATATCCTTAATTTACAATACACATAGAAGTTGATGTACAGTATTTGAAAAAAGAGCCTTTATGTATATTTTAATTTGTTTGTTTTAAATAGAAAATGATAGCAATTATTGCTAGAAGTAAGGTAATACAGGTAGTTCTTGTTTAGCAACTTACCATGTTTCCCCAAAAGTTAGACCCAGCCCAATAGTAAGCCCTAGTCTGATTTTGGGAGTGGGATTAATATAAGCCCTACTCCAAAACTAATCCCTAGTTTTGGGGCAAGGTGCACCCCTAAAAATCAAGCTAGGGTGGGGGTGGGGGGATGAAGCTGCCCCAAACGCCCCGCACCTGCTTACCTTACCTGTAGGTCTTAATTTCAGAGAATGTCTTACCTTAGGACCACCACAGCCAGGCCTCTCACACCCCAACACCTGTCGCGCCGCTGCTTGAGATCTTCTCCGGCCGCTTGCCGCCACTTGCAGCTGGATGTGGCGCATTGTGCCATTGCTCCTCCCGGCAGGACGTCACATGGCGCTTCGGGCCGCTTCTGCGGCACTTGGGGCCGCTTATGTTGCTTGCGGCAGAGGGCCACATGGTGCTTCAGGCCATTTCCACTGTGGAAAGAGCCAGGAGCAGCAGAAACGGTGCAAAGCACCATGTGGTGTCCTGCCAGGAGGAGCAGCAATGGCACAATGCGTCACATGGCATCCAGTTGTGAGTGGCGGCAAACGGCCGCATAAGAAGTCAAGCAGTGGTGCACAGGTGTCAGGGTATGGGAGGCCTGGCTGTGGTGGTCCTAAGGTAAGACATTGTCCGAAATTGAGGCCTACTGCCTCTTTTGGAGGCAAAAAAACTATAAGACCAGGTCTTAATTTTGGGGAAACACAGCAGTTGTTAAGCAAAGTGGTTGATAAGTGAAACTACAATTGTACTTATGATTTTACTTCAGCTTTCCTTTGCTTTACAGACCTGAAAGACGTAAATGTGAGATTGATTGTAAAGATACTTTTTCATCACCACTATAACTGCGAATGGTCATTGAATGAGACAGTTGCGAAAGAAGAATTACCTATAGACTGCAGTTGATATAATTGCTAATCTTTAAAAATTAGTAATATCAGTTAAGGTTAATTTTTAAAACCAATGTCTCTGGACATAATTTTGGAATTTTCAGTACTTCCTTCTATAAACCATTTTTCTTCAATATTATTTAATTTTGGCTATGCTGGTCTGATAAGTTATCAGGATGTGATCAGATAGCATCTGTTTGACTCAATAACATAATATAATAAAGTTAAAGATATTGAATGAAGGATAAGGAGAGAAATACTGAAAAATTGCAGCTAAGAAGCTAAAAAATGTGCCAAACAGCACTGAACTAATGCAAATATTAGGCTGTGTGAGGAGGAAGATGTTATTTGTTCAGCTACATTCAGTGTATTCTTTTTGCCGGTATGTATTGTATTGTGACATGGCATTACATTCTTTTTTGTATGAAACTGAATATAATTTTGCTTGGTTGTATGGTTTTCCTAGTTAAGTATGAGTTGTATATACATTTTACTCTTCATATAATTTACATTTTTATTCATAGTCCATATGTATAGGGAACTAAATTCATGCAACATACAGAAGCAAGAAATAACCTAAAGAATATAACAACTGAGCTAAATTGTAGTTATTTTAGAAGCCACTTTATGTGTTTGACATTCACTTATTAAAAAAACCCACTGATGCTGAGAAAATAAGATGCCTTAGTAATTAAGGAAGTGTGAATAGCCATTAAATTACAAGCAGATGGCAAAAATCAAGAAAGTTAAGTGCAGAATCAATGTGCTATATGGCAAATAGCTAATGATACAAAAAAACTGCTAAATTGTAAGTTGTTAATGTCACTTTGTCTAATCAAATTTTCTTCTAACTTGCTATTAAAAAAAACTTTGAGAACAAGGTATGCTGAAAAGTCAGTTACAAAAGTTAGATTTTAGCCAATAGTCATTGTATCCTAAATTTCTTTTTAAATACTTTAACATTGAAATAAAAAAAAAATCAGTGTGTACCAAGAAATAATGACAAATAAATCTTAGCATTCATCCTCATTTCCCATTTACTGCAGCACAAAGAAAAGTCAGTAACTTTTTAACAAATGTGTCTTCTGCTCCAGAAATAGACTAAAGTCATATTTAACTCTCCCAGTGTGATGCTTTCTTTCTTCTCCCAACACAAAATTTACCATGTGGATAATCTCAGTGACAATACTGTGATGATGTGGCCAAGGTTAGGAATTTACCCAGCTCCAGTTGGCTATTTACAGTGGCTACATGGATAATTCTCTCTATTCAATTGCTAGGCGATGGAAGCTTCTGTTTCCTTGTTTGTTTGTTTAATGGGTATATTGATAATCCAGTGGAATTCGCTGGGTGGGATCATTGCTACTTTGCTGCTGCTTTTGGGTATGGCTGGTTGTTTGATAATGTAGCTGGGTGAGTGGAGATGTTGGGGAAATTATAAAGTATGGAAAGTACATGAGACA
>NW_015395448.1:9327-19421 GCF_001527695.2 Protobothrops mucrosquamatus | reverse complement strand
ACTTCGGCTACGGCAAGCTCTGCCTGGCGCTGCGCTACCTGCTGCGCGGGGACAGCGACGGGCGCGGCTGCCTGCTGGTGGGCACCAACCGCGACAACCGCCTCCCGCTCGAGGGCGGCAGCGCCGTGCCCGGTACGTGCGGCCACGGGGGCCGGACTCCCCCGCCCTCCGCCGGGCCCTGTAGGGCTGGCCCGCCCCGCCCCGCCTCTGGCTGCCCCGGGCGGCCCGCCTGCGCTGGAGTCGCCGCCCGTTGCAGCTGGCTGGTAGCCCGGAAGGTGGTCGGGGAGGGACTAGAATAATAGAATAATAGAATAATATAGTAAATTGAACAATTATTAGAATAATGATTTGTCTGCATAACTGCAATAATGATGTGTCTGCATAATTGCTAGAACAATGATGTAATGCATAATCACTGGGAAAATCCACTGGGAAAGTTCTCTGTCAGTAATATGTGGCAACCTAATGCGCTCTGCACATGGATACTTTGTATGTAGCAAAACCTTCCATTGTATGCCTGTGAGAAATGCTCCTAATGTATCACAGTGTGTATTTCAATGTGTAGCCCTTTGTTCTTTAAGGAGGGGAGTATAAAAACTGAAGTCTAATCCCGCCCTCCTCGTTCAGAATTGCCTATCTCTAATATGCTCTGGACCTTGCGCAATTAAACTCTGCTAACCCCTCCGGAATTCGTAAGAGTTCTTTCGTTTTCCACAAGAGGACTGAAGGAAGCCAGCCTGGGGTCGTTCTGGGCAACGTGCAGACGTGGTCCTCCACTTACGACCACGGGGTGGAGCCCAAAGTTTATGTTGCTAAGCGAGGACATTTTTAAAGTGAATTTTACCACCTCTTCTGCCACATTTGTTAAGTGAGTCACTGCAGTTAAGTTGGTGACACGGTGGTTAAGTGAATCCGGCTTTGCTTGTCAGAAGGTCACAAAGGGTCATCGTGTGACCCCGGGACACAGCAACCGTCATAAATGTGTGTCAGTTGCTAAGCATCCAAAATTCAATCAGGTGACCGTGGGAATGCTGTGACGGTCGTAAGTCACTTTTTTTCAGTGCCATTGTAACTTTGAACAGTCACTGAATGGTTGTGAGTCGAGGACTACCTGTACTTGAGGGGGCTCCGGAAGCCTCTTTGGCTTGGCTAGCAGTCCAAGGCTCTGCGAAGTCACAGCTCTTGCCTTCCTCCCGTAAAAGGTTGAGCCCGTGACCTGCATGCTAAACCTCTTTCACTTTAATCCTGATGGGGAAAGGCATAACGATCCCTAAACAACCAACCTTGTATTAAATTACACTGGAGAGTTTCTTTCTCAGAATTGTGCTGGTGGAAGCAGCACACGGCTCTCCCCTCCCCCAGCAGTAAAGCCCCATTCTCAGGCCCTGGATTAAGGCCACATGTAGAATAATATAATCACTTATTATTTCTCCTTAATTGGTTTGTATCCTGCTTTTTCATCCAATGTTCCTGAAGTTCAAACATATTAGAAAATATTTTTGATCTATAGATGGGATATTTAACAAGTTATCCTGTCCCAGTTCCGCCATTTGTGTTGGCATAAAATATTCCATGCATGGCTAGGAAGATTGAGAGAGTGGTGTGCACACGAGAATATTAAGTATTCTGTGCTTGAAACATAACTAAGGAGAAGTAGGGAATGAAAAATGCTGGGAAGATCAGTTAATGGGTGGCACATGGGACTTTCAGAACAGGAGAGGAGAAATAGGCCTTCACCTACTTACCTCATAAGACCACTTATTGTTTTAGCCGAGACCAAGAATAAATAAAATGAACTCGCTTCAACTTCCCACAGCATTCAACTAGATGGTGGTCCGCCCAGGACCTAGCAAACGCAATATATTTATTTTAAGTTCAAAAACAAAATCTCCCATTTCGAGTATCCATGTTCTTTTCATGGGATAACAAGTAGGGGTCTCTTAAATTCTGTGGTCCTGAAGCCTGTTTGTCTGTTGCTTTTTCATTGTTCAGTTGATATTTGGAATGATAATTGTGCCACATTTTATATATGCATTTCCTTCTGGTGTTGCCATCACTCCCTGGAACTGGGGATGGATCTGAAGCCGAAAAGGTCCTTCAGAGCAGGCATAGGTGCAAGCACACCACTTCTGTGGTGCCTCCATTAAAAAGTGGCATATTTTCTAGGATTGCATAGTGGCATCATGCAATCTGGCAAAACAAAAGCATGAGCGAAGGCGCTGCAAACAAGTTGTTTCAGCTTCAGACCAAAGGGGCAGGACATCCCCAATTGCAACTATACAGGGTTTTTTTTTTATTATTATTATCATACTAAATACCAAGTTGTATGCCCTGCTCAGGATTGCACCAGTTCCTTGCTATTGCGTCTGGCCCCCCACTTTGCCTGCTGGTTTCTTCATTTTTTCTTTCTTTCTTTCTTTCTTTAGGGACGGGCTGCCTCGTCAAGGCAGTGGAGACAGCTGCAGAGCGGGAAGCATTCATTGTGGGCAAGCCCAGCCGCTTCATGTTTGAGTGTGTGGCCAGCGAGTTTAAGATTAACCCTGCGCGCACCATCATGGTTGGTGACCGCCTGGACACAGACATCCTCATGGGCAACACCTGCGGGCTGACAACCCTCCTCACTCTCACTGGGGTCACCACACTGGATGAGGTCAAAGGCCATCTCAACAGTGACTGTCCTGAGCGCAAAAGCCTGGTCCCTGATTACTACGTAGATAGCATAGCAGATCTCCTCCCTGCTCTCACCGATTAAGAAAGGGAGATGTTCCAGCTCTACAGAGATCTTTCTTCACCCCAGGCCACCCACAGTCTCTTCAGGCTGGTAGTATTTTCTCAAGTTACTACGGTGCACACAATTGCTGCTTGCAAAAGTAAGAAGATTTTCGTGCGCAACATTTAAATTGAGCTCTCTGTTTACAAGTTCCTCTTAAAAATGCACTTTGAAAGAAAGAGAGGGAAGTGTGTGTGTCTATCAGCTTTCGTACGCATCAGCTGTGTCTGGCTGGTGTTCAGGTATCAGGGTAGAGGCCTGCTCAGCTGAGCTGAAGGGACTGAGCAGGCTTCTGTTTAAACCTTGCACTATGGTGTTTTGTAATGCAATCTTTGGAAATTCAGGGAATTGAGCAGTTTAAGGGCAGCTGCTCTGGTATCTGAGACTTGATTTTAAGATTGGTTTTTATGATTACTTAGGTTCTGGTTCAAATATTTCAGGGAAATGGAAATCATTGTGTATCCATTGGTAATGTTTTTGCTCCTACCCAGTGGCATTTGCACTGCTTTATATGCAAAACAAGAGTTACACCATCATGCTGCATATGTTTCTCTAGAAATTCTCTAGAATTTCTGATTATATCTATTTTAAAATATATACATATATACATATATGTGTGTGTGTGTGTGTATATATATATATATAAATAAATTGGTTTTATTGGTCAAAGAAGCATGTAACAAAAGTCCATTCAGAAATCGGATCATCAGATTGAATCATATTTGAATTACTTGATTAATGTCAGGATAGACTGCTGAGTTCATTTATCAGTCAGCAATAGTGGGAATGTTTCATGGCAACAGTGAATTTACTAGCATTTTGTTCTTCAGTGTCATAAAGGGTTTCTTTTTTCCTGAAGTCATTTTGAAGTCAGTGTTGATGAAGCAACTACATTAACATATTTAGTGCTTCCTGTTGAAATCTTCTGGGTTGATGGTGGGACGCACAAAAGATCTTGCAGCTCTGCCTTGGCACTTGCTGAAAACAGGTGTACAGACCATTTTGCCTTGTCCGTTTGCAGTAAACATGATTGCACTTTTCAAGTGCTCAGGTAGTTTTCTTCTTGCAGAATCAGTTGCCAGCTTGTCATCTTTAAAATGTACGTAGACAAAGACATTTTTTAAGAAATTGGGGATCAAGGAAAGATACTTCTTTTTTGCTTCAGATGTATTTCAAACAGTTATCTTGCCTGGGCAGCATTTTCAATATTGAAAGTGCTTGAAATTTCTCACTTTTTCATACAGCAATAATTGCATTGTCTATAGTGGAAGACATTCTGTGATTATAAATTATGTTAATCTCTCCACCTCTTTTGAAGTGCTAAAAGGTAGATTATTACGTCTTCAAATAATTTTTCTCTTTTTTTTTTCTTTTTTAAGTTTATCATTTGTAAGTCTAAAGATTGTTCTTCACTTTTGATTACGTAAACTGTGTGAACCAATTTAAAAAGAATGGATCTCTTGGGAGGATTTGTGCTTGGGCAGTTCCAGAGAGATTGCTTAGATCCTCAGAACAGTTGCTCAGACATGCTGGCCGCAAAGTGGATCCGGCCACCTGCTTTCATTATATCTTCTTAACAAAGCTGTATTGTAAAACTCCCAAGCAGGCGCTGTAAAACTGTTCCTAACTTCAATCCAGACCTTGAGTCATAATTAAACATAACTCTTGCTTCCTTTTATGTGTCTGATCTTTTAATTTTACATTAAAGGATTTTTTTCCCTTAAGAGTATTTTAAATGAGACACCAAGGCACACCTACATTGATGTATAAATTGATTTATTGATAGGTTGGATAAGGAGAGATCATGAGGCAAAACCTGGAACAGGGCTGGGGCTACAAAGACATGCATATTATCACTTCCGTTGGATTGGTTACATCACAGTTATAGTTAATTAATCGTAATGCACTCAACGTGAACCCTATGGAACATTCTCTGTCCAGAGGTTCACGTGGCCCCAGCGCTGCTGGCATTTTGTAAGGCTCTAAAGACCTTGTTCTTTGCCTAGGCCAGTGGTGGCGAACCTATGGCACGGGTGCCAGAGGCGGCACTCAGAGCCCTCTCTGTGGGCACGTGCGCCATCACCCCAGTCCTAGGCCTTCAGCTGGGTTTTATAAAACCTTTTCGCTTTAGGCCTCCGCCGCCATGTGCAAAAAAAAGAGCTTCAATCAATCAGTCAATTTCAACTTCTCGCGGGAAAAAAAAAGATCTTGCAAAGTTGGAATTGATTGTTTTAGTCCCACCCAGCCTGCCGTTACCACCTCAGCCACGCCCACCCAATGGGCCACACCCAGCCAATGGGCCACACCCACCCGGCACCCGGCGATGCATAAGTGGGTTTTGGGTTGCAGTTTGGGCACTCAGTCTCTAAAGGTTCGCCATCACTGGCCTAGGCAAGCCCCCCCCCCCCCGGTGTGCTCCCTGGGCAATTCAGAGTGCAGGTGGTCATCTTTAAAGCTCTACAGCAACGGTCCCCAACCTTTGTGGCTTGGCAGCCTGGTTGGGGGGAGGGAACCAGGCTGTGCGAGTGGCGGGCTGGCGTTTGCGGGGCCCAGTTTCAAATAGGTAGTGGGCCGGGAGTTGGAGACCCCTGTTCGAAAGGGGACATGTGTCCAGGTAAATCAGTAGGTCACCTTTCCCCATGGTTTCTGCCCATCCTGCCAGATCTGGCCAGGATGGGCGTGTTTCAGCTCCCCTTTGTGTAATGGTCAACTGGTAGAGGCTAGGAAGTGTCTCTTCTCTCTTATGGTGCCTATCTTACAGAACGGCTCCCCCACACCCAGGTACAGGCCCCTCTCCCCACTGGCCCTCAGAAAAATGGTAATGACCTGGCTTTTCCCCCGGGCAATGGGGCGAAGATGTTGATGGTGAAGGCGTAGAATGGTCGATGGAGGATGGTGAAAATTATCAAAGCCTCAACTTGGCTTGTTTTAAATTATCTCGGCCAATCCATCTCTTGTAGTAGTTTTTAACGCAATCCATCCCCCAAAGGAGGCAAGGTTTGAGCCAAGTCCATAGTTTGTGGAATTGCAGCCAAAACTATGGTGCTCCTCGATATGGGCCAGCATGTCAATCTCTGTGTGGGAGATGGAAGTTGCACATGAAGTTAGGAATTTTCTCTTCCTCCAAAGAACATCAAATGAATTACAAACTCCACGAGGGTGTTCTGAGTCCATACAGTAGAAATAGCTCATCACAAGCTCTGATGAGTCCAAGTTCAGCAGGACATACCTCTGGCAGGAAGAAACAAACAAACAGAATATCTGGCACACCTTTCTCCAATTCTGCCTTGGACACGGGGGGGGCCTTCAGAGAAAAAGAATCAACTCCAGATTATCCAAGGAGGACTCAAATGGTTCTGGATCTGGAGGATCTTGATCTGGAGGAGACCTTATTTTACTGGACTTAGAGCACTCCTTGCAAAAGACCCACACCCACAAAGCAATCTAGATCAAAGATCAGCCAATTCCAAATGAATTCCACCTGAAACTCAATACCTGTTAGCATCCTATTTATTATACTCTAGGTCCCTTCCAAAACAAATCCACTGGCATATGGTCACTGAGTAAAAAGGATGATCAGTAATCATGGATCCTAGTTGTACTCCACCAGGTTCCAAAAGAAACTAAGAAGCAATTGTTAGTCTTCCAGTTCCATAGGCGAAATAGATTTGCCTAAAGCAGAGGTAGGCAACCTTGGCTCTTTTATGACTCGTGGACTTCAACTCCCAGAATTCCTGAGCCAGCCATGCTGGCTCAGGAATTCTGGGAGTTGAAGTCCACGAGTCATAAAAGAGCCAAGGTTGCCTACCCCTGGCCTAAAGCAAAGATCATGCATAAAGAGCAACTGTGTTCTTTGGGTTCAAGCCTTGCTCTGTTACCACCACAGTCTTTTGGAGGACTAAATGCCCATAGGTCAAGAGTGGCAAACCTTGGTAACTTTAAAACTTGAGGACTTCAACTCCCAGAATTCCCCAACCAGTCCACAAATCTTAGAATTGCCAAGTTGGACACCCCTCCCATAGATGTTGAGGAGGGGATCAAGCTCAAAAAATAAAGAGGGAGGATTTAACTTCTCCCAAGAAATCCGTAGCTCTCCAATATGGTTGTGAGATGGGCAGCATATATATTTAATAAATAAAACACAGTAATAAATTGTAAAAGAAGTGATTTCTGTAGTACTTAGATGCAGGGCTGTTTTTTAAAGGGACTCACTCTCTACTGCTTTATTGGGCATCATCAGGCTGATGTCCCGATTTGCTTTTACGGGATACAGAATGAAGGGACTTTGGAGATAGAATAGAATAGAGCTGGAAGGGACCTTGGAGGTCTTCTAGTCCAACCCTCTGCTTGAGCAGGACACTCTATAGTCTACACTATTCCAGACAATTGGCTATCTAATCTCTTCTTAAAAGCCTCCAGTGATGGAGCATCTACAACTTCTGGAGGCAAGCCGTTCCACTGGTTGATTGTTCTCACTGTCAGGGAATTTCTCCTTATTTCTAGGTTGCTTCTCTCCTTCATTAGTTTCCATCCACTGCTTCTTGTCCTGCCTTCAGGTGCTTTGGAGAATAGATTGTCCAATATTTAAGAAATTGTCACAGAGATGAGAGGGTCAATCTCTTAAATATTGGAAGACAGCAATGTGGAAGGGGCTTGCCTTGTTCTGAGATTATTTTGATTTTCCAATCTAGCTCATTACTTTTGCATTTGATCTGAGCCTACTAAAGGTTTTCAAAATCGGCCACAGGTCAACTCCAGGTGCCCAAACTCTTCATGGCTGGAGTTGAAAAGAGAGTGATACAAACCCAAAGCTCACCATGTCACTGCTAGTCTTTCTCTTCATTAGTCTAGACCAGGGGTAGGCAACCTTGGCTCTTTCATGACTCGTGGACTTCAACTCCCAGAATTCCTCAGCCAGCACGGCTCAGCATGGAAACCTCTCCCTTTCCCCTCAGCATGGCTGGCTCAGGAATTCTGGGAGTTGAAGTCCACGAGTCATAAAAGAGCCAAGGTTGCCTACCCCTGGACTAGACATACCCAGTTCACTAGCAAACTAGAGCAGTGGTTCTCAACCTTTTTAATGCCGTGACCCCAACCGGTCGTAAGTCGAGGACTAAACCGGTCATAAGTCGAGGACTACCCAACCGGTCGTAAATCGAGAACTTTCCCTGCCCGGGAGCGCCGCGCATGCGTGGTTCCTCCCCCTGCGCTGGCCGAGGCGTAGCTGGCAAGCGGCAGAGACGGAGCAGGCCGACCACCAGCTGGCCCAGCCCAAGGGAGGTAAGGCACCCGCCGGAAAAGTGAGAAAAAAATGGCGGACAAAAAAAATGGCGGACAGCCTTGCTTGGCGACCCCCGTGAAATGGTCGATCGACCCCAAATGGGGTCCCGACCCACAGGTTGAGAACCACTGAACTAGAGAGACCGCAGAGCTCAGCTCTTCAGCACAACAGAGTTAGGACTGGAGGGCTATAGACTGAGGGAATTGTGCCCAGTTTTAACCTTGAGCTGTGGTGTGCAAAAATACTCCTGTCTGAAGGTGGAGAATGAGCAGGCTTGGTATAAAAGCATTCCTCTCCTCCGCCCCACCTCTTGTTATCAGTGGGTCTCAGAAGGAGGAGGAAGGCTGGTCTGATCCCTTGCCAGGTATGATTGCTTGGCAAGAGAAGAGGGCAGGTGTGCCACAGAAGGTTGACAAAGGATGACAGGCCCGCGTGGCCCAGATCTCAGAGCAGCCTGCCCTGGGAACTCTTGAATCCTCTAGTAGAGCACCAAGGAATGTGGAGAGCTGAGCAGGTCCTGCTGAGGGTTTACTTAGTATGTGTACAGAATGGAGAGCTTTCTGTGCAATGGGGATACGGTGAGATTTGAGTTTGCATCCCTCCTTTTTCAACTCCGGCCAAGAAGAGTTTGGGCACCTGGAGCTGACCTGGGGCCAATTTTAAAAACCTATAAGTAGGCTCAGGCCAAACGGCAAAGTTGTGAGCTAGATTGGAAAATCAAAATAATCTCTGAACAAGGCAAGCCCCTTCCACGTTGCTGTCAGGACAGTTGCATTTTGTGCCATCGACGAACCAGGAATCCAGGAGCCTTTTCACATTTGCAAAGGAAATTTGCACACTCAAAGAGGCAGCTGTTCTCTTTTTTTTCAAATCAGGAAATGTAGAAGGTTCCTCCCACAAGGGTCTTGCAATCTTGAAAGAGATAGGAGGAGGGGGGAGGTAGAGGAAGAGGAAAGATAGGGGAAACTGAAGGAGGCAACTATTTCACAACAAACATGTTTTTGTGGTGTATTGATTGCATCCACACAACTTTCTCAGTTTGGTCAATGAATTCACCCGATTTCTGAGTTTTCACAAAAACTAAACCGTAAGCTAAGCAAAACAGGGCAGGTTGATCGTGCACACAAGCCATTTGAAACAAATCTTCAAACGCCCCGTGCAAATGGGCTCTACCAAAATGAAGTTCTGGGAGAAAACTATTTCCTTATCTGATGGGTTCTTGTCCCTGAAGTTCCAGAACTGCACACCTCCTTTCCTTGTGCATGGAAACAAACAAGCAAGCGAAAGTGATGGGAGCAAAGAGCATCTCTCCAGTGGAAGATGAAGATCAGAAGAGGCGGTGGAGCTGGTGGGCAAGCAGGGCATTCATCCCCCCAACCTTTGCTCTCTCGGCCTGGGGGGCAGGCAGCTGCTCTCCCCCAGCCAGGTTCCTTCCTACAAGAAAGGGCTGTGGAGCCCTGGAACGTCTGCCAGCGTGCAAGGTCCCTGACACAAAGCCCTCGATTGTGCTCCCGTGAATGCCTTGGCTGTCTCTCCGGGCAGGGCAGGGCAAGTATCACTGGGGCCCGGCCAGCATCTCTCTGCAGCCCCCCTTCCCTCCACCCTCCAGGTAGTCTAGTTTCACCTCCACATGCCTCTGCCCAGGCTGGGAATCCAGGGGCACCGCTCACCTGGCTCTCCTGGGCACATTCTTGAGTTTCCAGCTAGGATCTGTGCAATTGCAAAGCCTCAGTCCAAGGAAAGGGAGATCCGGGATGGAGGAGCAGGCCGTGGCTCATACCGCCCTCTCTCCAGTAAGTATCCTTCCCTTCCCTCCCCACTAGGTTTGTTCACAGGCCTGATTCTCTGTCGGCAAATGAGGGTCCCATCTTAACGGTAGTGGGTGCTTTTGTGCACCAAAATGGTTTAGAGCTACTGGATCCCCTGGGCTTCATCCAGGGACTGGCTCTTATGTTGCTCCGGGGGAGGGAAAGGATGCTGCTTAAGCGAAGCCCCTCCATAACTCCTGGGTCCAGCCCCGTTCCATAGGTTGAAAACTCAGCA
>NW_015395448.1:0-1792 GCF_001527695.2 Protobothrops mucrosquamatus | reverse complement strand
CCATCCATCCATCCATCCATCCATCCTCTCCTTCTCTCAGCATGCGGGCTGCTCTTTGGGGCAAAGCCCTCTCTCTTGCCAGGCAGCTCTGAGTGCAGGGGAAGGCTAGTCTCCCAATGCTGAAGGACATTAGGCAACCAGTTTCCTTCTCCAAAAATTCATCACTCCATTAATCAGTTACGGCTTGCCTCAGTTGCTGAACCCTCTCCAGGCTGTGTGCAAACCCCCCCCCCCCACTATTAAAATAGGTATAATGCAGCCTTAGTAGGCTGGTGGAGAGATTTTTGGTTCTCTCTCAAAGCAAAACGGCTCTTCACGCACAGGAGCAATATGAATGTCAGAAGTGTGTTCTTAGGACCAGTGCATGAAGCCCAGGTTGCATCAGGGCTTATTTAGCAAGCTACTGCTAGAAGCCCAACTAGTTGGTGGTTTTTATTTCCTCTTTCTCTTTTCTGAGTTTGTGTGGCACTTTTAACTCTCTCCAGGGCTTGCTGTCACTTGTTCTAAAGCAGGTTTGTCCAACCTTGGCAACTTTTAAGACTGGAGGACTTCAGCTTCCAGAATTCTCCAGCCACCCATGCTGGCTGGAGAATTCTGGAAGTTGAGGTCCTCCAGTCTCAAAGTTCCTAAGGTTGGACACCCCGGGTCTAAAGGAAATTTTTCAAGAAGTGCTTGAAATCCGCAGAGGTCATTGAATCAGCTGCCTCCTGAATTGGGCTGGCACTAGTTGACCGGCATCTCAGGCCAGCCCTGAGCCCCGAGCCTCAAGCAGCCTTAGCTGAAGGACCCAAGGAAGAAGCCCAAGACTTACACCACTTATCCCTCCTTGTGAAATTGGGCACTTCTGCATACAACACCCCCCCCTGCAATTTTACTGGCCATCTGCAGGGGGGGGGGAGGGAGACCATTTTGTGCAAGGCCTCCAAACATCCAAATACTGGAAGTGCCGTTTCTTGCCCCTTTCAAAGCTGAGGGAAAAGAGGGAGGGGGGGGCTTGGGCTTAACCCACTTTTAAAAGCGTCTTTATAGCCCCCAAAATGGTGTCATGTGAAACCCCTTTAATATTGTTGGATGGCTCCAACTCTGGCCCCGGCCCCTCAGCCATTGCTCAGGAATGAGCTGGGATAGAATGATCAGTTATCCCCTAATACAGTGGTTCTCAACCTGTGGGTCGGGACCCCATTTGGGGTCAATCGACCATTTCACGGGGGTCGCCAAGCAAGGCTGTCCGCCATTTTTTTGTCCGCCATTTTTTTTGTCCGCCATTTTTTTCCCCTTTTCCGGCGGGTGCCTTACCTCCCTTGGGCTCGGCCAGCTGGTGGTCGGCCTGCTCCGTCTCTGCCGCTTGCCAGCTAAGCCTCGGCCGGTGCAGGGGGCGGAACCACGCATGCGCGGCGCTCCCGGGCAGGGAAAGTCCTTGACTTACGACCGGTTGGGTAGTCCTCGACGTACGACCGGTTTAGTCCTCGACTTACGACCGGTTTAGTCCTCGACTTACGACCGGTTTAGTCCTCGACTTACGACCGGTTGGGGTCGCAGCATTAAAAAGGTTGAGAACCACTGCCCTAATAGAAAAGGAATAGATAATATTCGGGGGGGGGGGTTGCAACTCATAGCTGGCTTTGGGCAATTCCCGTAAGGTGAGCGAACAAAGCTGCATTGTCCGAAGTGCTGCCGCCGCAGAAGTCGGAGCGAGGGCACCTAAGGCGTGGAGGGCAGAGGTCTGATTTCGGGAAGACAGAGGGCCCTCTTTCCTGAAAATGTCAGAAGGATGCCGGCTGGGCTCAGGTTT
>NW_015395447.1:0-10095 GCF_001527695.2 Protobothrops mucrosquamatus | reverse complement strand
GACCACCCCTTAGATAATCCTCAACTTATGTCCACTATTAGGACTGGAGCTTCCGTTGCCAAGTGATGCAGGCATTAATTGAGTCATCACGTGACCGTGACTGACTTTACAACCTTTTTGCTTAGGTTGTTAAGCGAACACAGCTCCCCACCCCTTGATTTTGCTTGCCAGAAGCCATCTGAAAAGGTTGCAAATGCATTTGGTAGGAATGTGAGTTGATTGCAAAGTGTCAGGATCACAATCACACAACTGCAGGGACACTGCGACAGTCGGATGTGCAAAGGCCAGTCGTAAGTCACTCTTTCAGCACTGTAGTAACTTCAAACAATTGCTAAAGGATAGTTGTAAGCCGAGGACTACCAATGCATGTGCTGGAGATGCTGGTAAACCAGGAACGAGCTGAGTCATACGTCAGGAGGAACTCTTGGGGGTTCAGCCATTCAGGAAACGACGGATTTAAAATTGGGCATCGGTTCTCTAATTCAGAAATGGCCCTTCTTGCTCTCTTAGGACCAGACTGGGATGCCCCAAACATCTGGAGGGTACCTTGTTGCTCCCCATCGGGAGGGGCCAGGAGTCTGTTTATGGTCGTCCCTTCCTCTGGAGTTTTGGCGAGAGGACTGCACCGGCAGCAGCGTTCCTTCACCTTTCCGGTGTGATTGTAAGGATCTGTTTATTTACCAGCATGGAGATTGTGAAGCGCTGGAGACGTGCCAGGATGCAGGCAGCCAACCTTGGCACAGAACCAAGGGCAGTCCTGCCGCCTCCTCAAGTCTGCACTGCCTGCCGAAACTGCCAGGCATGCCGGCCTGGGCCACACCGGCCTGTCCATCAGCGCCTCTTCTGCCAACGGGCAGGGCGCCAGATCGGGTCAAAGCAGCTGGTGACAGATTGGTCTACCCCCACCCCGACTGCGTCCACCATCAAAGCAGGCCAGACTCAAGGAGAGACCCAGTTTGAATGGCAGGCGATGCTGGCTGGGCCAAAAACGACACCAGACGCAGGATGGAGGCTGCACTACGCCCTCCACAGCCATCGGCCGATCCCACCTCTCCTGGGATGGCCAACCCAGGATTTTATTTTATTATTTTATTTGATACTTTATTGTTTTATTTTATTGTTTTACTTTATTGTTTTACTTTATTATTTTATTTTATTATATTATTTTATTTTATTTGATACTTTATTGTTTGATTTTATTGTTTTACTTTATTGTTTTATTTTATTATTTTATTTTATTTTATTTTACATTTTATTGTTTTATTTTGTTTTATTGTTTTATTTTATTTATTTGGTTTTATTTTATTTTCCAAAGCACCAGAAGGCAAGACAAGAAACAGTGGATGGAAACTGCTCAAGGAGAGAAGCAACCTGGGATTAAAGAGAAACTTCGTAACAATGTGAACGATTAACCAGTGGAACAGCTCGCCTCCAGAAGTTGTGGGTGCTTCATCACTGGAGGTTTTTAAGAAGAGATTGGACATCTGTCTGTCTGGAATGATCTAGGGTTTCCTGCTTGAGCAGGGGGTTGGACTAGAAGACCCTCCAAAGACCCTTCCAGCTCTATTCTGAATTGAATTGATTTTGTTATTTATTTGGGAAATTTGTTTGCCTCCATCTTGCATCCAACGACTCAGAGCAGCTTACAGCATGGAAACTATAAAGCATTAATAAAACATTCCAATCAACAGTCACAGAACCCAGCGGATAAAAGTCGTTAACCAATGATTGGATCTGGGGCATGCTTTGCCTTCCTCTTCCATAAGCTGCCCTGCAGATGCCTTTTTTTCTTCCAAAAACCAGCCAAGGGACATGAGACAGCTTTGAGCCTCTCAGAAAGGAAGGAAGGAAGGAAGGAAGGAAAAAAGAAAGAAAGAAAGAAAGAAAGAAAGGAAAGAAAGAAAGAAAAAGAAAGAAAAAGAAAGAAAGAAAGAAAGAAAGAAAGAAAGAAAGAAAGAAAGAAAGAAAGAAAGAAGAGATACGTCTTTTGGTGCAAGCACATGCCTGCGCATTTGGACCGCGGTGGATGAAAGACCAGAGTCCGTCCTCGCAATAGAGGGCCGGGGGGAAAGGGGTTTTTTGCTCCCCTGCTTGGCTCTTGGGACCTGCCCCCCCTCCGAGGCCGCCTTGCCAGAGAGCATCGACCCAAAATCAGCGAGGGGGGGGGAAGTCAATGATTTCCGCACGGCTGCTGTCGCTCTGCCAGGCCACAGACCTGAAGGCTTTGTCATGGAAACAATTTTCGTAATTGGGGCTCTGCGGAGGAGCCTGCGTGATTATCAATGATCAGGAAAGACGAGAACGTTGGGAAAAAGACCGGCAGAACCAGCCAGTCGTCGTGGAATTAAGTGGACCGTTGGAAAAAAAAAACAAAAACAGGCTTCACTCTACAGATAGTCCTCAGTTTTCAGGAGTTCGTTTAGTGACTGAAGTTACGACAGCACTGAAGAAGGGGACTTTACGACCGTTTAACAACCGCACTCATCCCCTTAATAAACGTGGCGAGGAAAGTTGCGAAATGGGGGCAAAGCTCCCTTAACACATTTCTCACTTAGCGACATAAATTCTGGGCTCAACTGCGGTCGTAAGTGCAGGACCACCACCCGCAGTTCTGGACTCGAACAATTGCAGTGATTCCCTTAACAACCGCAGCAGGAAAGGTCGTAAACTGTCATAACAAACCTGGCCGAGAAAAGTCGTAAAACGGGGCAAAGCTCACTTAACAAATGTCCCGCTTAGCGCCGGAAAGCTGTGGTGGTAAATCGAGGACTACCTGTGGAAGGTAATGGAGATTGGACCCCAAAGGGCAGGGGGGGAGGGCTTTCAGCTTAAACTCCTGGCTGTGCCCGTTCGGACCGCCATTTGTCCGAAATGGTATAGGGTTTCCTGCCTGAGCAGGGGGTTGGACTAGATGACCTTCAAGGTCCCTTCCAACTTTTATTTTTATTATTATTATTATTATTATTATTATTATTATTATTATTATTATTATTATTATTATTATTATTATTATTATTATCATCATCATCATCATCATCATCATCATCATCATCATTATTATTATTATTATTATTATTATTATTATTATTATTATTATTATAAAAGCACACACCAAGGCCAGACACGGCTGCATCTCTTTCAGGCCGGCCGGCCATCTGGGCGGTCAGCCCAGCCCAGTCTAACCTTTGAACTGGGCAATTTCAGCCGTGTCTGGTCACCTTTCCGGGACCTTTGCTGGAGATCTGTATCTTCCCCTCTGGCGATTCCCACGCACAGTAGGCAGGCAGGGGCTCCCTCTTCTTCTTCCCTGGTGCATTTCTGGAACAAAACAAAACAAACAATGGTCCCTGGTATTTCACCTTCCCTTTCCCCCCGAATTTTAAAAGCTGCAGTAGAGATTTCAGGGACCCAAATGACACTTTCTCCTCTTTTCCTCCCAATAAAAGCAGGTTCACAGGAACCCAGAACTGAGTTTGCGAAATGTTGCAAGACCTGGGAGGGTTAATAGAGAGGGTCTCTCCTGCAAAACTTTGAAGTCCGGGTTGAAATCTGGGGAGATCCAGAAGGAACTTCCCGGGTCAGTCCTTCCCCCACCCCCAGTTCACAAGGTGGGTAGAATGTTGCCTGGATGGCCTTCCAAACAGGGGGAGGTCTAACCCAGCAGTCCCTCTTCAAAGTTCCCCTGGAGGTTTTTTTTAAAAGGGAAGAAGAGACTGGAAGGGAAAATGGGAAGGAAAACTTCTTGGATGAGAAAGAAAATGTTTGCAAGGGGGAAAAAAACCATGAAAGTCCAGTTGCCTTGGGAAAAACTCAAAATGTACCCAGATACCTGTCAGCCCTGCAAGGTAGGGCAGACTAAGAAACCAACCCCACTTAGGCCAGGGCTACTTTTATTGTAAAAAACCAGGTTTTGCATGTCTGAATGGTCAAGCCCCTTTCCTCTCATCTTGCAGGTTGTTCTCAACCTACCATAGTTTGTTTAGTGACCATTCAAAGTGACATTTTTCATACCTATGACCTTTGCGGCATCCCCGTGGTCACATGATCAAAATTCAGGCACTTGGCAACTGGCCTGTACTTACGACGGTTGCAGCATCCCAAGGTCACGGGATCCCCTTTTGAGACCGTCTGACCGGCAAAGTTAATGGGGAAGCCGGATTCATTTAACAACCGCGGAACTAAGTTAACAACTGCAGTGATTCACTTAGCAACGGTGGCGAGAAAGGTCGTAAAATGGGGCAAAACTCACTTTGCAAATGTTTCGCTTGGCAATAAAAATTGTGGTCGTAAGTCGAGCACTTGCTGTCCTTCCTTGGCCCAGGTTCAAGACTCCCTTATCTGACGGCTGTCTTGGCTGGGGGTCTTCCTCCTGTCCTTCAAGGCCATTCCCTCCCCTTCCCCTCCAAGGCCTCCCCAGGACCCCTTTAGGTCTGGCGGAGCCGCTGAGCAGAGGGTCTTTGGGGCCCCATGTGCAAAAGCAAGCTCTGTGGGGCAGCCCAGCCCATGCCCGCAGGCACGCCAGCTTTGGGGTGGGGGGGGCAACTTTCCAAAGCAGCAAGTAAACAGCCAGCCGCAGAAGAAAGGGAGGGGAGGGCGAAGGGGGAGGGAGGAGATGTCAGCTTTGGTGGTTCCTGGCTGCGAGCATCATGGATTCTGACACATTCCACCCAGCGAGGCAGAAGCCAGTAACAAGCTCCCCTCTGGGGCTTTGCTCATCCACTTACCTGGCTTCCTGAAGCCTCCCTGGGGGGGCCGGGGGGGGCCGTGTCGTCCTTACAGCAGCTGACGAGGGAGGGGCGGGCAGAGAAGCCGCCGCGGTGGCAGAAAGCAGCTGTGGTGGCTGCTGAGTGAGCAGCCTTAAGCAGGCGTGATGGATGTGCCAGCCCCTCCCTCCGCCAGGGAAGGAGCTGGAGCAGGCAGGGAGGGGCAGGGGAAGGGGAAGGGGGAGGGAGCCCAGGGGCCAGGACGGGGGTCTTGCTGGAGCAGGGAGGGCTACAGTGAACGGTGGGGTTGGGGATCATATGCCAAGGTAAACCTTCCGGGCGCTGAAAAGCCTTTGGACTTGCGACTCTCCTTGCAAATCGGCCCTTCGGGAATTGTAGCCCACCTGGCTGACAATTCACCCGCAGGAGGGTCTCTGCTGTCCCTAGCTGGGTTTCTGCCACTGCCCCATGGAGGGGGGGGTCTTCTCATCCTGGCCTTTCTCGGCTGTCTCATTCCCCCATCCGGTGCCAGGGGAGGGACCTTCGGCTGCTGCCCCTCAAATTCTGCAGGTCTTAAAATGATCGTTTGGTTGAAAGCTCTGGCCTGCAAAACGTGCCGCTTTTCTTTTCAAACCCACAAAATTAAAGGGGCTTTGAGGAAGGGGGTGGGGAGGGGCAGGTGGGATGATGAAGCCAAAGAAACATTGGAAAAACTTTGAAGGAGCACAAATTTTTGCTACCCTTGAAAATTCTGTATTTGGGGAGAGAAGAGTCACAGTCCCAGGTAGAAGTTGGGGGTTGCCCGTCTACGAGCATTTGCGAAGCAGGCTAGTTTCTCTCCCTCTCGCCCCATCTTCACTTTTTTAGTTTTGGCTCTGATGTTTCCTACGAGGGAACAGATGTGAATGTCTGGACAGGATACAGGAAATCCTGGCCTTACGACCACATCTGAGCCCCAGATTTCTGTTGTTCAACGAGATGTTTCTTAAGTGAGTTTTGCCTCATTTGACGACCTTTCTTGCTCAGTCGTTAAGCGAACCACCGCAGTTGATTTAGTCACCCGGTTATTAAGTGATCATTGACTTTTGCTTGCCAGAAAGTCTCAAACGCGGATCACGTGACCCGGGACGCTGCGACCGTCATAAATATGAACCCGTTGTCCGGCTTCTGAATGTAAATCACGTGATCTTGGGGATGCTGCAACCGTCGTATGGAAAACGGTCATAAGTCCCTTTTTTCGGTGCCTTTGTAACTTTGAACAGTCGCTGAATGAACTGTTGTAAGTTAAGGACTTCCTGTAGAGCTGGAATGTCGGAAGCCCCCCCCATTGCCTCACCTCTGTGTTATCCCCTCCTTTCTTCCCAATTCAGCTGCCCCCCCCCAGTCTCTACGGCTCCTTTCCCTTTCAAGGGGGGGAGGCGTCCGTATGGGTAAAAGCAGTCCAGGTTCCTTTTTAGGAAGATCTGGGAGAGACGGAAAGCTGAGAGACCCTCCAGCCTGTTTGGCAAATGTAGCAGCTGCGCCCCCCTCCTCAGCTTTCCCCTTGCCCCCCTCCCCCTTTCAGATCTCCCCAGCCTCCATCCATCAACACGGAGGGAGCTCTCCTTCCAGCCACAAATGAGATTCCCACCAAGCTGAGCTCAGCATTCAGCGGATGGGACCCTCCCCGCTTTGGGGGGGGTGTGAAGGGCTGGAGAGGGTGACCTCCTCTCTCTTTCTTCCCCCTGGAGGCTCTGTTGGGTCTTCGGGTGCCCCACGGGCCCTTCCGCCATGGGGGAAGGCAGAGCCCAGGCCGATACGCTCCTTTCCCCTTCGGGCTGCAGGGAGAAAACTGGGGGGGGGCTTCGCACCCTGGCATGGGTGGGCGGCCTCTCCTTTTGAAAGCAGCCTTGATGCTCTTCTGAAACAAAGGCGAGGAGGGTCGGAGGGCGGCTGGCATATTAATGCACCGGCTCCCCCTCCCCACCCCTGCCTTCTCCTCCCCCTGGAAAAGGCCTTCGCAGGGAGAAGATTAAAAGTGGACTGACAAGCAACAGCCCAGCTGCCCTTGGAGATGAAGGGAAGGGGTTGGTGCCACCTCGGCCTCTCAGGTCCCTGAGCCTTTAATCAATCAGGAAGAGCAGAGCAGAGCAAGGCTCAAAGAGGTGGGGAGGGGAGGGGAGGGGTCTCGGGGTTGCGATCCCTGCCTGCAGAGGAGAGGGCAGGGCTGGGAAGGCGCCCTTGAGGTTTGGGGAGGCTGTGGGGGTGGCAGCCAACCCATTGGAAGGGGTGGGGAGTTCTCCAAACAGTCTCCTTTGGGCGTCTGGGAGGGGGCGTCTCTGGGGCCTTTTCATGCGTCCATCAGATTGGGCAAAGTCTGCCGGTCTGACCAGCCACAAAGCCCCCCCCCTTCTCCCCATCTGTTAAAGGATGGGATTGTGAACGAGCTGCAGAGAAGCTTGCCAGTATTGGGGAGGGGAGAGGTTGGGACCTTATCTGTAGGGGGCTGGCTGTCCCGGAGCTAAGGAAAGGGGGGAGGGGTTTCCTGAAGCTCCTCCTTCCTCCTTGGTCCAGATCCCTTCATTTTATCCATCCATCCATCCATCTATCTATCTATCTATCTATCTATCTATCTATCTATCTATCTATCTATCTATCTATCTATCTATCTATCTATCTATCTATCTATCTATCTATCTATCCATCCATCCATCCATCCATCCATCCATCCATCCATCCATCCAATTTATTGCCTGCCCATCATACCCCTTTACAATATTAAAAAAATAAAAATTATATAAACAAAATACTATGAGAGTCTAAAAGTGCAAAATACAACAGCTCAAAGACGGGGAGGGAGGGGGTAGTATGAGCGGGGGGGAGGGGGAGGGTGGGATCTGATATTAATCTATCAGCCACTTCGAACAAGGAGCCCCCCTCCCTACATTCCTCCATCTCCACCGTAAGATCCCCCTTCCTGCCTGAGCCAAGGACGTTTCCAGCAGTGCTGGCCCCAGACCGCCCCATGGGCCAGCGACAGACCCAGTAGGGGGGCAATGGGGTCCTCCCCACCAGCTTTAGTGGACGTTTGTGAAATTCTTTTTTCTTTTTCTTTTTTTTTTTTGCATTGCTTTGTCTTGCCCTTGGAAAGAAATGGACCTCTGAACCCCAGAGATGCTTTCTGACTGGCCCTACTTTAAAATGCTTCCTGTTTTTTTTGTCTGCCTGCTGGGGTCTTTCTCTTGCCCAGCAGGACCCAGGCCCAGTTTGTAGCCTGTGTTTTCCCCAGGAAAAAAACCCAAACCACATTTAGAAGGCTTTTTTTTTCTTTTTGCTCTTTCTCCATGCAGGAGAAGGTTGACCAAAAGGGCATCTGCTTGGCGTTTGTGCAAGACTTCCCAGGTGTGGCCTTCAAGGAGGGCTGGGCGAGAGTCTTGTTTGCACTATCAACAGGAGCTGCAGACCTAGATGCCCTCCAGATGCTTTGAACTGCCACTCCCAGCAAGAGGGGGCGGGTGGGGGGTGGAGGAGACAGGTGGAAATAGCCCTGGAGGCTTTCCTGGGTTGAAGGGTGAAGGCAACCCTTGCATGCAACGTCCCGCCTTCTGTGGTGGCCCCAGAGCATCAACAAGAGTTGCGTTTGCCTTCTTACTCCTGGTTTCCTCCATGTGACATGCATGTTGTAGTTGAGGACCCTCGCTTCTGGTGCCTTTCGCCTTGTGTGTTCTCCAAAGATGTCCAGCTCTTCCACCGGAACCAAAAGTGGCGATTTTTAGAGCAGAACTTGGGAGCCTCCTGGGTTGAAGCGGGTGAGGCCCACCGAGACTCATCCTGACACCCGGTGGCCCCCTTCTCCACCCATCCCACCTCACAAGGTTGTCGTCAGCTTTACAAGAGGCAGAGGTGCAGCCGAATCCTCCCTGGTGACCAGCTGGGTTCCTTCTTCCCGTAGCTGCCCTGGGCTCAGGAGACTAGCCTTATTTAGTAACGTTACAAATTCCTGAGCGTCTGTGGTCGGATGGCTGCATATTTTTCTCTTTTTTAAAAAAAAGAAAAGAAAGGAGAACAAAAAACTGCACTTTTATTATTTTGACAAGGTCTCTGGCTTGCTTGTCTGGTTTAGCAGCTTGCTGCTTGGAGAAATCTAACTACAGGAAGTTAGAATTGGGGGCAGGCGGTGGGAAGGGGGGGAGGAAGCATACACAAAAACCTGCCGAAATCGGAGGCCCCGAGTCCTTTTGTTCGCCCCCCCCCCGCCCACTCTGGAGTGGGAGGAAACTCAAGCCGGCTGGGGGGGGGGCGAGGGTGGCGGTGCCGATGGTGGCAACACTGGGCTTTCTCACAGGGAAGGCAGAGGTCTCGGTGACTGTTGAAGGTTGGAAGGACTCGGTCGGGCAAGGTAAGGAGGGCGAAGGACTTGTGGGGCCCTGCAGACGTGACCCTTCTGGGGTCCTCCAGCTCCTCCCCTCTTCCTCCGGGTTCCTGGATTGTGCCAGGGACCAGCCAAGGGGGCTCAGCTTTCCAGCATCCAGATATAAGCGTGAGAAAAGGGCTTTGGGCAAAAGAAACGTTCTCTTGGGCTCGTCCTCGGTTTTCCCCTTTCCTTTGGCTCTTCCTTGTGACTGTTTAATTTAGCACTTGCAGGAATAGGGAGGACATTCCTACCATTTCTTCAGGGCCTCGCCAGAGAAGGTAAAGGCCAAAGCAGGGAGGCTTGCCCACTGAGTTTTCCCCAGTGTGGTGAAGCAATCTTTGTGTTCCCTCAGAAAAAAAAAAATCTACTTTTATGCAATTGCGGGCATCTATTCGTGGAGCCAGCATCTGGGGTTTTTATCCTTCCTGCCACAGACTCATCCCACAATCCTCTGATTAATTGGTTGAGCGGAGCCCTCGGCTCCTGCAGAAAGGAAAACAGAGGAGGAAGGAAGACCAGGGAATAGCTGCCTGCCGGGGGGGGGGGTCGATGTACCTGCACACTTTTAGAATAAGACGCTTGGCTTGAGCAAAGTATGGCTGGCATGCTATCAGGCATGTATATTTTCATGAGCATCTCTTGGGACACCCCCGGAAGCTGCGGTAGGTCCGTGTTTCTCAACCTCGGCAAGATTAGAGGGTGTAGACTTCAATTCCAAGAACTCCCCAGCCAACCAAAGTGGGTATCCCAGGCTCTCTCCGTGCTGGGTGTCCCATCGGCTCTTCTTCCTCCATGCCTCGCGTCCTCTTCATACCCACAACACCATTTCCTTTCCGTTCCTGCCTTCTCTGGCAACCTTACAAGTCAAACTGCTTGAAATGTAGAGCGTCAGAAATTTTAAAACCTTCATCTATTATTAAGCGTGACAGCAAAGCCTACCTTGGCATGTTTTGCATAGCAACTGTTTCCAAGACATCCTGATCTGAACATCTGACATTC
>NW_015395446.1:12938-14649 GCF_001527695.2 Protobothrops mucrosquamatus | reverse complement strand
CAGGCCATCCCAGACAGAACTCCCATCTTATTGGCTATTAGTGGAACTAATTTTTGATGACCTCTGGGAAGAGCTGTTCTCATCATTCTTTAATGGAAACATATGTTATCACCTCCACTTGACAAATGTAACTTAAGTGTGTGATTTCTTTTCATCATCCTAGCATGCACTGTTGTACAGTATATACACAATATGTATACAGTACAGTACAGACTCTGTCCTAAAGCAGTCCATCTAGTGGTACCAAAGGTCTTGTCTGTGGTGACTCTCTCCCTGTGGAACATCATCCCTAGATAAGATTGGCCCCCACTTTGACAGTTTTTCTCAAGGCCCTGGAGATCAGGCCTAGGGACCCAGAGTGGAGCCTATCAAATGGCTCGTTTGATTGTTGTTGCTAGAATGGTAGTGTTATTGCCTTTTATATTGGGTTTTTATCATGCAAGCCATCTGGAGTCATTGAGAGTCAGTTGGGTGGCCATATAAATTTTCTTAAATAAATATACTAAACATGCTTAACATGCTACTGAAGAAAAGCTGTGGATCTATCAGAGTAATACAAGTGTTTATGACACAGTGAGATTAAAGAGTTTGGGATATCTAGTTGCTGATATTGTAGTATAATAAAATCTCAAACTTCAAAGGCAGAAGTACAGTGAAAACATGGAATGTAAAAATCAGGAACATGAGAAAAGTCGCACAGAGAAATGAACTGGGCATACATTAACATCTTGGGCATTATCTAATAAGATGGGCAGGAAGTGGACACTTTTAGCCAAAAGTTCATACTTCTTATAACTCAAGACACACAGGAATGGCATTGCTTTCATAACCAGGAATGATATCGTAAGGGCAATACCTGGGCACAATGCAGTGATTAAATAATATCAATTAGACTTTGCAGACAAACCTTAGTTAATAATTAACTAAGTTTATGCCTCAACCATTGATACAGAGGAGAAGATTGACAGGTTATCTGCTCAAGGTTAATCTAAAATTGAAAGAATATGCAAGCATTCTGTGCTGCTTGTGGTTGCAGTTTGGAATGCCAAAGTTGAAAATATTCAAGAGGACAGCCTAGATGGAAAGCACAACCTAAGAAAAAGAAATGAAGTAGGAGAATGGCTTACCAATTTCTCCCAGTCCAATGTTTTTCATTACTAACAGTATTCCAACAAATAAAATTACACCTTCATATGCATCATACATGGATATACAGTACATCTACATGGGCATCATTAGACTGAATACACCGTTTTTTGGTGGAAAAGAAAAAAAATGGAAGACTTCAGTTATTACAGGAAAGAATGGCAAGGGGTTGACTGTGGAACTAATTATGAACTGCTCGTGCAAGCTCTAAGTCAAGATAAATTGGAAGAAAAAAGTAAACCAGTTTTCATCAGTCAAAGATCCATGCGTAACTTCAGAGTTATTTATTTCCTTTTCCAGAGACAAATTATGCAAAAATATAAAAAGACCACTGTAGAGTCCATAATAAATACTTCATTTAAAGAATGACTCAGGTACGTAGACGACACCTTCATAATCTGGCCACATGGGAAAGAAAAACTGGACAACTTCCTCACACACCTCAACAGCCTACACCCCAAAATACAGTTCACCATGGAAACAGAAGCTAATAACCAACTCCCCTTCCTGGATGTCCTAGTCTACAAGAAATCCAATGGCTCCCTAGGACACACCATCTACCAGA
>NW_015395446.1:0-10098 GCF_001527695.2 Protobothrops mucrosquamatus | reverse complement strand
TCTGTTTCAAGAAGCTGAGCAACAGTTCTGAAATTGTAGGCATAAATATTAGATTTCACATTTTAAAATACATATGAAAAATAATACTGTATGCCTCTAAGTATCGTACTGTAGTATGTATACCAATTACAGCCTTACTTTTTATCAAAGTTTATTTTCATAATATAGACCTTCAACAGCGAGATGCACCCAGACCCAAGTGAAACTTTTCATGACATTTAATAATGTTGAAAACAGGAATTAAGAAGAAAAATGAATCAGATAAAAAGTTGAAGTTGTGTGGGTGACAAGTGAGAAAAAAAGTAAATAGTACAATTGGAATAGGCATAAGATCTCAAAGTCGTACAACAATATAAATGTGGGAATCTTAGCAACAGGAAATAAATTTTAAAAAAATTTTTTTATTTAAAAATAATTTTAATTTTACTAAAAATCATTTGTCCCCAATTAGTGAATAATCTTTATCGTGGCTGTTTGACCAAAAAAATCTATACAACTTTTGTTACGATTCAACCAGACTGTTTAATTTAAATGAAGTTTTCTTTAAACTTTACAAAACAACTTAACTTACTTTTCATTCTGTTGCTTCAGCGATTCATTCAGTCTTTTAAGGGTCTCAAGTTGTTTATTCAGTGAATTACACATTCCTTGCAGATTGTTATATTGCTTTTCAATAGTTTCGTGCCTAAAATGTTCAAATTAGTACTATTAAAAGGAATGAATGCTATGCTGTTTTCATAATGTAATATTTGATAACATATATTAGAATGTGGGGTCCTTGGTGCTCTCTGAGTTTGGTGGTTTTCTTGCAAATGTTTCATTACCAACTAGATAATATCATCAGTGCAATGAAACCTTTAGCACTTTAAATTCAACTTTCAGCACTGAAACATATTCCATGAGGAATTCTGATAAGAATACACATTTTTAAAAAAATATTTCTCACCAATTAATTATTTTCACCAATTAATCAACAAATTATTAATTTTCTATGCAACTTTCTGTGGAATATAAGTATGATTTTTGAACAATTAGAAGCAATAAAAAATAAACTTATTTTCTAATAATAAAAGAGACAACAGAACTTGATCTATCAACAAGAAATAAGTAACATCTGCAGTTAATTTTTACTGATACTTTTATTTATAGGAATTCTGTTTTAAGATCTACAAATATTCACCAAGATACTTCCAACTTCCAAACAATGTTGTGAACTCTTAAGATGTTCTTTACATTGCTTCAATCAGGCATTTTCTCTCTTAGAGTTTTGTTCGTTCTTTGGGTTTTTTTATTTTGGGGCAGAGGTTTTTGCAAACCTTGCAGTTTCTGTTGCTTCTATTTCTATCACTTTGCCTTACCTATTAGAGGATATGATAAAAAAGTTCCCATAGCTAAGCAACAGTAGAAAAAATAACTGATAAGATTAAATACTAAGACCTAATTTTGCAGTTTGCTAGCCAAACTTGATTGTACTTTTCATAAATAAGTAATCTGATCTTATGAGATAACTTTCTTTCTCATACCTATGTACAGTAGTGGCCAAAATTGTGGAAACCTTTCGGGAAAAGTGTACATTTGAGGTTTGATGACTAATAACATCACTCGTTCTGGAGTAGTACCATAAAATTATATATCAATGGAAAGTTAATTTAATCAAGAATGTAATGCAACAAAATTTGTTCAATTATCTGTATTGTATGAAAAGTTATAGCCAAATAACCAGAAAAAGGAAGCACAACTTGCTTAGGTTGATATCAGGTAGTTTTCCTTCATCTGATTGTAGCCAATGAGCATGAGTGTTTAGAGAGCCAATCAGGTGTTCTCTTGTTTTGGCAATGAGCCAATCAGATCACAGTAGGATTCAGTTATTGATGTCACGTATTGAAGCTGAGAAGACGACATTTGTCAGTGTGTTATGTGATCGCTATCAAGTTGGTTGGGTTTTTTTGTGTTCTTTCATTTAATGAGCTTGTAAAACGTAATAAAATTAAAGTAATGGTGCAAAGAGTTGACTGGTCGCCCAGAAAGCGAAGGTTACAATTATAAAGAAATTAGAAGAAAAATTGGTGGAAACTTAACCAAAGGTGGCATTTCTAAGTTTTTGAAGAGGTATAAGGAGACCTAGTCACTACAAAACCACACTCGTAAAGGCAGGAAAAGGTGCACAACAGCAAGTGATGACAGAAGAATTAAGAGACTGTGCCTACATGACAGAAGAAAATCATCTGGGCGTATACAAGATGAAATGGCACAATGCAATATGAAGTTGAGTGCAAGGACTGTTCGGCGCAACTACAGGAATTTGGCCTAAAATCTAGAATTCCACGAAAAAAGCCAGTTTTATCTCTCAAACAAAGGTTGAAAAGACTAAACTGGGCTAAAACCCATGTTACCTGGACAGAGGAACAATGGGGCAGTGTTATTTGGAGTGATGAGACCAAGATCTCCCTGTTTGGTAGTGATGGCATAAAATATGTAAGGAAAAGAATCGGAGAAGATTTGCATCCTGATTGCATTACATGTACCGTGAAACACCCAGTCAGTGTTATGATCTGGGGTTATATGACATCAAGCGGTGTGGGCAGAATTTGTGTGATTAAAGGGAATATAAATCACCAAAAATACATTAATGAAATACTTGAGCCCAAACTGAAACCTTCCACACATTATCTTTTCTAAGACAATGAAGCATTTATATTTCAACAGGATTCAGCTCCATGTCATGTTGCTGCTGTGTGCAAAAAGTGGTTTCAAGATAATCATATTCCACTGCTGGAATGGCCTGGGAATAGCCCGGACCTTAACCCAATTGAAAATGTATGGAGCCGAATAAAAAAACGTGTTAGTCAGAAGCGACCCAGCAATAAAACCGAGTTATCATTCAATCTTGGTTTCACATTATAACAGCTGCAGAACTAAAGGACTTGGTTCACTCCATGGGAAGACGTTGTAAGGCTGTAATTCATGCTAAAGGTTACCAACTAAGTATTAACTGACATGGTGGTAATTTTTGTATATCTCATTTTTTTCTATGGTGATAATTTTTGTATATCTCATTTTTTCTACATGTTTCACTTTTCCTCTTTATAACTGCTATTTAATAGCAAATCCTTCATAAAAGTTATTGCATTACATTCTTGATTAAATTATCTTTGCAATGATATATACGGTAATTTTATGGTACTACTCAAAACAAGTGGTGTTATTAGCCATTAAACCTCAGATGTATACTTTTCCCAAAAGGTTTCCACAATTTTGGCCACTACTGTAGAATAAGATTAACAAAGGGTTCAATTTAACTGTTGTCTATGGAGATTCTCAGTCATCCAGATCATGGTTGTCCCAAAGATGCTTTTTCTAGAGACAATTAGACTTTCTTGTGTGTGTTTTTTTTTTTAAGACATTTCGCTTCTCATCCAAGCTTTTTCAGCTCTGAAAGATCCTCAGGAGGATCTTCAGCCAACACAACATATGTGCACACTTTAAACCCAAGAATACACTAAGCAGAAGCTTGTCCACCCCAAGGATAAAACACCCAGACACAAATTAAGCAACATGGTATATGCAGTACAATGCAGTGAGACATGTGCAGATCTGTTACATTGGGGAAATCACTTCATAAACACAATGTAGGAGAAAAAACACATCAAGACAAAATTCAGCAGTCCATCTACATTTAAAAGACAAAGGCCACTTTTTTGAGGACAGGAAAGTCCACATTTTGGACAGAGAGGATCGCTGGTTTGAAAAAGGGGTCAAAGAGGCCATCTATGTCAAAATCGAACAGCCCTCTCTCAAGAGGAGGAGGGATACAACATCATCTATCTCCAATCTCCAGTCCTTTCAGCAGTTCCAAGAAGGCTCCATACACATTTGCACCACTCAAGGGACCTTGAAAACACAGATAAACTTCCAAGTGGCCTCAACGACTCTCTAAAAGAATGAAAATGACCAGCTGTCTGCAAGGAATATAAATCCTTCCATTCCCCACCGCCTCTAGGAAAAGCACCTTTGGGACAATTTAGCTGTTGGCTTCTGAAAACTTCCAATTTGTCCAAGTTTTGTATTAATGCCTTATTTAAAAGCTCAGCATTTACATTTAAAATATTTGAGAAATGTATATGTCTTTACTATCTAAATTTTGCAATATCTGATAAATTTCAACCAACGCTATTTGAAGAGTAAATTTCTTTTCTGCGCAACTTTTTTCAGCCTATGCAGTAAAAAGAAGGATATTACCCAACTTTATTCAGCTAACATCCATCGCTCTGAAGAATTGTTGGCACTTACAGGTAGTACTAGACATATTAGGGCAATTGGAATCAGGATTGCCATCACTAAGAAGATGTGATCATAAAGTGCAAACTACTTTGCATAGAAATGACAATAAAAGTAATCCTGGCTGCCATCATTAAATGAATATCAAAGTCGTTAGATGAGGCAACTTCATGCCAACTTTCCTTTAATTATAGAGCTACAAATTCTATTTGTCAATAACAATAAAATCTCCGTATTCATCTTTTTTGATGATATAAACAATTATATATAAACAATTATATAATCTGAGTGCTAACTTTTTCTTTTTTCTTTTGCTTTCCATGGAGAAATGCTTAGCAGGATTGTATCTTACTTTTGAAGCAGCTCAATGGAAGATCTTTTCAGTATCTCATATTCTTCTGCTATTGTTTGCAGTTTCCGATTATGCTGAAATAATTGTTCAATATCATTTTGTGCCCGTTCAGATTCTGTCTGCTGTGCTTTCAATAGAGATTCCAGATCTTCATTTTTCCTTTCTGTATCCTTCAGTATTGAGGCAAGCGTCCTAGCCTTTTGGAATTTTGCAAAATGACAGTTCCATTGTGTGAATGAAATGTTAGGACACTAGACCAATGAACCATACTAATACTAAAGCAACACTTAAGGCTTTTAAATTTTAAGACAGCAAACTAGCCTTTAAAGCATAATTTGGAGATATACAAATATCTACGATCATAAAAGGACAATGTTTTTATTCCAAGTAAGTGAAACCCTAATCTAAAGTTTATTTTCAAATACAAAACAAGGCAGATTATATGAGCAATTTTGTACTGACAGATGTACATACATAATAAATGAATCCTTATATGATAATTCTGCTTTACCCACCTCAGATTCAGCTTGAGCTCTCTGGCAACGATACTGGGCAATAAGTCTATCAGCTTGAGAAAGAGCTAATGCCTTTGCTTCCAAAAGGTCCTGCAACCTTGTTTCCTTAGACTAAAAAGAAAATTATTGCAAAATGAACTGCACATTCAGAGCATGCACATGAAAAAAAAATCTGTTAGATATACTCACTGCCAATGCAGACAATTTCTGTTCATATACTTCCATTATTTCAGATACCCTGATGTCTGTGACTGATTCCTTCATCTGTTGGAAATGTTCATATTATAAGCTAAAGCAATATGTAAATCTTAATTCAAAATTGTACCTATATGGACAAATAAAAAACTTGACATGAGGAATGACTACACAAGTTCAATTGACAAAGTGACATCATACAAGCCTAGGTATTAATGATATGAATATAATTATTGAAATATTGCAAAATAAATTTTTCTGTACCCCTATCACTAAGTTTATAAAAACAGCAAATGAATATTCATTAATTTCTATATTAATGGATTCTATAGCACATCGATTATATGGCGCTGTATATAATTATATATTATCTTACAAAATATATTGATTATATGTATAGAATCATATATATTGTCTTACAAAATCAATTTACTTCATTTCTTTCATTCAAATATTTAGTGGAGTTTGTCCAAATTTCTGGGTACTGCAGATCCAAGTCCCATACTGAGCTACACTATACTGCGGTTTAATATATCAAGACAAAAATGTTTTCATGTTTGTGTTAAAAGCACTAACCTCCAAGCCAGATTGGAGTTTGTGAATCAGGTCCTGAATTTTGAAAGTTGCAGCATCACCATCATTGGGATGGCAAACATTAGAGGATTTTACTGAATTTACATAAGTCATGGATGCTTGCAGGTGACTTCTTTTAGAGACATGCTCAGATTCCTGTTGTCTGTAAGCATTATTGGCTGCAATACTCTCACCAAGCCTAATAAAAGCATTCACAAAAGGCAATATTAGTGGGAAAGTGTCTGTTTTATAGAATAAGCTCAAAATGTGAAATACTGGCAGTGTCTCAAGGTAGATTTTCAAAAATATTTTTTTATGAAAGACAGTATTTTTTAAAGAAACAATAGGAAACTTACACTATGGCAGGAAAATCTGGCAACGGGGCTGCTTCAAATAATATTCTAAGCCCTGCTTGAACTTGTGCCCTGTGGTCTGATGTTAAAGCCAAAGCCAAAGGGGTAACCAAGCGTTGGTCCTAGATACAGAGCACTTGTTAGTTAAACAAACCTTTTTTTTTCCTTTCAAAACAGCCAGCAGTGGTTTAAACAGGTTTTTGCACAAACAGTACAAGTGATAGATATTTTAGCATCACCTTCCTTTCAGCCTCTTTTCATCTGCCCAGGTGATATTTATGTTTTTAAAGGCTATGGAGGTTGGTTTGATAAGTCTAATAGTCACTGTTAGAAAATGATCAGAATGACATGCATCATTTTTAGAATGATTTAACATAAATATTTAAAATTTTGTACCTGAAGAACTTTGTAAAAACTGACTTCCATGTTAGGAACCAGCTGCTTAAGCTTACTCATCAGATCCAGTGTTTTTAAGATTAGATCAGCAGCAAGTTTGCTAAAAATGTCAAGAAAGCATTTTATAATGAATAAACATTCAAAATTAAAATAATTACTTTTACAACTCTACGAAACCTATAATCAAGGGGAATGTAAAATTAAATTAAGAGAGCAAGTAATGGCAGAAGGATATAGTTGTCAATGGTTTTCCACGTACAGGTATCAAGAGGGTTAAAAAAATAAAAAGACATGGTTTGGAGCAAAGTAAGGTAGAATTTGAAGTACCATTGTGTGTAGTGATGATGAACATGTAATAGCTAAAATGTTTAAGCTTTTGTGGAAATTTCAAACAGGAAAAACAGGCTAAAGATTAAAGTGGGCTAAACATTTTGGTTATAATATACAGATGGATCATTGGGAAAATATGTAACTGAAAGGTTTTAAATTCTGCCACTTTCAGTTGGACTCATCTTTTGGAAGTGAGGGAAAAAGCTAATCTTGAATGGAACCTTCATTTGCCTTGTTCATATATTACACCTGAACAGGGTACAGCAACATTTCTATTCCTATGCTATTCCCACATACTATTCCTATGCTGAGCAGAAAAATCAGAAGCAAGGTTAGATTTGCGTAACCTTTGATAGAGTTCCTGATTTTTCCAAGAGTTCATTCACTTTATGTTTAAATGAATATACACTCTCACTTCTATCTAGACTTTCTTTTGAATAATGAGGTGGAACTGACACACATAACTCCATGGTTCATTGTTTAGGAATTCCTCTAAACTTTGAAGTATAAAGTGTTATGCTTATAATAAGAGCCTACTATGATTCAATAGTACTCTGAAAAACTTTGTGTTTTTAACTTGATGAAAAAAGAATGGCAAAGTTAAAAAACAGTAATTGTTCAATTATTGCAACCACATACTTATACATTAAATTCCATCTAAAACAGAAGCACAGGCTATGAATTTTAGGGAGACTTTGTTAGCTATAAAGGCTTCACAAAAATATAATAGGGACTAGTCCCTGCAAAATTGCAATTTATCCTTTTGAAATACAAAGGTATGGGTTGGAAAAAAATAAAAATTGATAAAAACCCTAGCTTGTGCTTACCTCAATTCACAGTCCTTAAATTTTGTCCCAAAACTAAAATCAATTCCACTAGAAGTAAATTGGTGTTCTATTAAAGTAGTACACTTGCTAGCTGTTAAAACTTTAGTGACATGCATTTTCAGCATATCATCTGCACAAAGAGGTACATTCTGTTAAGGACTTTAAATGAATACTGTGTATTCCTCACATTCTGACTGCTTTGTTTAACAACCTTTGAAAGTTATGATGGTTGGAGAAAAAGAAAGCAGGAATTAACATCAGACAAACAATCCAAAGACAATACCCTAATCAAGAAACTACCAAGGAGGAAAATTACATTTCTACCAATACTGGAAGCTTTTATATTAACAGAGAGCAAACAGGAAGCAAACTCCACACCTAGTTGGGTAATAAATCATCTGCAAGCAAACAACAAAACTCAGAAACATCAAGGGTTCCACAGTTCAACCATGAGCTACCTATATTCTCTTCTGTTTAGGAAAACAAAGCAGCTTTGCAAACAATCCTCACATTGTAGCATCCTACAGTCACATGAGTGCTATTTGCATACTTTACAACCAGCTTCAAACAAACAGAATTTATGGAGAACATGGAAGCGAAATTGCAAATTGCAGTTACATGATATCTTTCTTAATGACTGTAGGAATTTGCTTAATGTCAAAAGCAGATGTGAAGTTGTAAGTTCCCTGATTTTTCACTTAGACATCATGGCACTTAGTGACAAGTTGCTGGTCCCAATTGGGATCAGTAAACGAAGATTGGCTGTAAGTAAAACTCCCTAGTGATGCAAAATGAAAGTCTAAACAGGAAAATATATCTAATTCAAAGTAACGTTAAAAACTTGGGAATCTCCAAGCAATGCCCACAATAACTGTCACATGAAGAATGTTCTTCTGTATTTTACCACAATTTCCAAAATAAGTCAAATAATAAATTATAATTTTATTATCGTCAGACTTTTCTTGATTTCTGTGGAATATTATAAATTCATAATGGCAAATATTTCTGCTGGATATATAAGGTGTCTTGCAACAAAAATCCAGATGTTGAAAGAATAAGCAACATCAAGAAATCTGTCAGATAGTTAAGTGCCAATTATTGATATATTAATGCAGAAAATGGATTTCCTATATAAAACACTAAGAAAAACGTTTAAACATTTTAAAAAATGTTTAAAAATGTTTAAAAAATCTGGATGAGTGACTCTATTTTGTCTTAAATCTTTTTCCTTTTTGCACTGTTATCTAATAGAAACGTTGTTTTTAAGCTTTATATAATTCAAATGTATTTATCTTATTTCAAATAAATGATTTTCTGACAATCTTCAATAAAAAAAAATTACAAGAAGGATATTTATCAAGATATCAATAGTCTTGATCATTCGTTCACATTTTTTCTTTGCCAACAGATCTTCCAGTATGTGATCAGGAAAATGAAGATGGTCAAGAAGAATGGGCAAAAGAAGATCCACAAAGCGCTCAGCAGTTGCATTATTGCCTGCATCAATAACATCCTATAACAGAAATATTATCAATTTAATGGCATTGAAACAATTGAATAATTATCCTATGTCACCAAACTCTGTGGAGTATAATTCATTATTTTTTAAAATGCAACCTAACCACAAAATTTTACATTAATTTGATTTGATCTTAATTTTACTAATTTTTGGTTTTTAAAAGGTTATAGTTTAGCTATATTAGCTTAAATAGACTAATTTTAACCACTGTTTTACAAAAATATCATTATTAATTGTTGATCTGATTTTCATAATCGCAATGTTGAGTATCTTTCCCTTTTTAAAAATATAATAATGAATTATTTTATTACAAGAACTTACAAAATTGTAGGTGACAGGTCCTTACTTAGAGGAGGAAAAAATATTTTTTAAATTTAAATTTTTTAAAATAAGAAAATTTGTAAGAACTTTAATTCTTGCCTAACTATTTTCAAATGTTCATTTATACAAATGTTTTACTACTTCAGAGGCCCCTAATAAGTACACACAGGTTAAGAAGTGCCTTTATATACTCTTCCTCTTATGTGATCAAATGCCAACAATGTCCTTCTGATTCTATGTAGAACAAACAGGACAAACTTTATATAAATGAATTAATGGACATAATTTTGACATCAGAACTTAAAAATAGGACAAAATAATAGTGTTTTAATCTCCCAGGACACTCTGTTGCAGACCATAAAGTGACTATCTTAAAAAAATGATACTGTACAAAGAGTACTCATATTTCAAAAGGTTTCAGCCAATCTTAAAAAGGGTT
>NW_015395445.1:5389-10099 GCF_001527695.2 Protobothrops mucrosquamatus | reverse complement strand
GAGGGAGGGACGAAGGGAGGGAAAGAAGGAGGGAGGGAAGGAAGGAGGGAGAGAAAGGGAGGGACGAAGGGAGGGCGGGAGGGAGGGAGGAAGGAAGGAAGGAAGGGAGGAAGAAGGAGGGACGAAAGGAGGGAAGGAGGAGGGAGAGAGGGACAAAAGGAGGGAGGGAGGGAGGAGTGGCCTCAGTCTCTTAGAACAGTGTTTCTCAACCTTGGCAGGTTGAAGACAGGTGGACTTCAGCTCAGGGAGGAATTCTGCAAGTGGAATTCTGGGAGCTGAAGTCCACCCATCTTCAACCTGCCAAGGTTGAGATGCCCCATCTTAGGCAAAGAACAGGCATAGACATGGAGAGAATTCAGAAAAAAATGTTCTCTATCTACCCCCATTGCCCCCTTGAGGTTGGTAGGTCACGAAGTGCTGAAGAATCAACCTCTTGATGTTCACATCTCCAAACCGAGCTTTAATCCCTGATACCACATGAGTAAAATCCTGGTGAGTCAATGCCAAAAACAAAGACCGCCCTTCCCCCACCAGAAATATGGGGTAAGGAATTCTGCCAGATGCCAGAAGGTAGGATATTTTTCCCATCCCAGTAGGACCCTTGTGTGATTCCAGAGCATTCCAGCTTGAGAGCCAGTTTAGTCCAGTGGTTAAAGCACCAGGCCAGAAAGCAAGAGACTATGAGTTCTAGTCCCGCCATAGTCGTGAAAGCCAGCTGGGTGATTTCAGGCCAATCACCAGGAGACAAGGAAGTCTAGTCCCGCCTTAGGCACAAAAGTCAGCTGAGTGACTTTGGGCCAGCCAATCACTGAAGACGGTGAGTTTTAGTCCCACCGTAGGTATGAAAACCGGCTGGGTGACATTGGGCCAATCACCAGGCGATGGTGAATTCTAGTTCCACCATAGGCATAAAAGCTGGATAACTTTGGGCCGAACACCAGGAGAGCCTGAGTTCAAGTCCCGCCTTAGGCATGAATGCCCACTGGATGACTTTGGGCCAATCATCAGATGACGGAGAGTTCTAGTCCCGCCTAAGGCACCAAAGCTGGGTGACTTTGAGCCAGTCCCTCTCTTTCAACCCAACCTACCTCACAGAGTTGTTGTTGGGGGGGGAAGAGGAAGATGTGTTGGATATGTTCACCGCCTTGAGTTATTTGTAAAAACCAGAAAGGCGGGATATAAATTAAATAAATAAATTCCTATAAATAGATAGGATGCATAAGGAAGGTGCCTTGCTTTCTTATTTGTTATATGGTACCCTGCTTTCTTATTTGTTTCCCTTTTTTTCTAATGACAAAACCTTTTTTAAGTCAGGGAGACAGACAGCCTGGGTATCATCAAGGGAGATTATTATCTGATTACCGATCCGGGATCAGCTCTGCTGAACCAGGCAGAACATAAGACTATTTTGAGAGGTTTTAGCTATTGGCAACTGCTGGATGATCATCATTCTAAAGTTGTTCTGTTTATCTCGTTCGAAGATAAATACATTTACTGGATTATTGTCCGGGGGTTTTCATCAGTAGCCTGGTGACTCTTTCTTCATTTCCCCTTCCTTCTTTTCTTTCTAATTTTCAAAAACTGCCGTCTCATTCTTACTTCTTCTGGATTTCACAACACCTTTTTCCTGATACACTGCAGAAGATTAACCTTTAAGCAAACTTGTAATTGTTTTATAGGGAGCTTTGAAGGAAATGTGTTCTCATCTCTATTAGCCATTCCATCTTCATTCTGAATTCTAAACATTTTTATTGTGTATTTGCAATACAATTTAAACTGGTCTTTTTTTTTTTTTAACCAGCTAAACAGTCAGTTTCTCCTAAACAATCCGAGGATTATGGGCTGTTAGTATTAAGAATCTCAATTTTAATGATGCAGTTCCCTGCCTATGTACTTAGAAGTAGCTGGACAGTATTCAGAATAAAATTATCATGGCTTCGGTTTCTGTGGGCTGTTTTTTAAGACTCTACTCAATCTGCATAAATGCTTTTCAGCTCACATTGCTGTGACATTCAGAGGTTTCGTTTCTTCAGTAGTATTTCTAATATAATACTTAGGAAGACCTTTATTTCTTTGCCTGGATATTTTTTTTTTTAAAGTCTAATTGTTTTTAACAGTTACACTGGCAGACCAAACAGCCATGGGTGGGTAAAACCGCTACTCTAACTTTCCATGGGGGGGAGATAATACATTTATTAAAATGTGACAGCGCTGTCAATCTCCCATTGTTATTTTAATTGTATTTATTAATGATGGGACTTGCTAATGGGAATAGTAGATCAAATTTGGCACACGTCTCATCAGATGCCTTTTCAAGCAGCATAGGAAAAAGGTAGGGAGCTGGGTTTTAAAAACGTATTTATTTTTTTTACCTGAATGTGTATTTCAAAGACAAAGGATAGGAAGAGAAAAGAAAGATGAGATTTTGATACAGTAATCCAAACAGCTCACAGAATGAATAAAGGTCAAAAAATAATCTTGGCCGACCACATCCAATTGAAGCAGAATGCTAAATACTTCCTTGTCCAGTTTTGTTCAGTCCAGGGAAATTCATCCCCATTTTACAACTTCATTGGAGGGGAGATGTCAATCTGGTAGATGACATTACAAAAGCATTATTGGTAGTCCTCGAGTTATATAGCATTGTAGGTGGTCCTTGATAAGGCCACGCTTGGAATATTGCATCCAGTTGTAGTTACCACGATGTAAAAAAGATGTTGAGACTCCAGAAAGAGTGCAGAGAAGAGCAACAAAGATGATCAGGGGACTGGAGGCTAAAACATATAGAGAACGATTGCTGGAATTGGGTATGTCTAGTCTAATGAAGAGAAGGACGAGGGGGGACATGATAGCAGTCTTCCAGTATCTCAGGGGCTGGCCCATGGAAGAGGGAGTCAAGCTATTCTCCAAGGCGCCTGAAGGCAGGACAAGAAGCAACGGGTGGAAACTAACCAAAGAGAGAAGCAACCTAGAACTAAGGAGAAACTTCCTGACAGTGAGAACAATTAACCAGTGGAACAACCTGCCTCCAGAAGCGGTGAATGCTCCAACACTGGAAGTTTTTAAGAAGAGACTGGACAGCCATTTGTCTGAAATGGGATAGGGTTTCCTGCCTGAGCAGGGGGTTGGACTAGATGACCTCCAAGGACCCTTCCAACTCTGTTATTCTGTTATTCTATATTCTACAACCCTCATTTAGCAACCATTTGAAATTACAACAGAACTAACAAAAATGACTCACACTTACGACTATACAGTTATGTGACCAAAATTTGGGCGTTCAGCAACCAGCAAGTACTTACGCCAGTTGCAGCCTTCTAGAGTATCTGATCACCATTTGTGACCTCCTGACAAGAGAGAAGCTGGATTCATTTAACAACCATATGATTGGCCTACAACTGCCAATTCGCTTAACAACCGTGCTTTAAAAAAAAAAGGGTGGTAAAAATCAAACAAACAAACAAATTAAATAAATATGACCTGTCTAATAACGAAGAGAAGGGGAGGAAGCTACTACTGGTAAGATCTTGCCAAGTTTCTCAGTCACACCCAAACACAAACACACACACACACACACACACAAAACGCTCCAAGCCCAGCTGCAAATCCAGACCAGGCCCCAAACCACCCACAAGCCCCTTAAAATCCCTTTAACGTGACGTTTTCTCCCCACACACACACACACACACACACACCTCACAAAAAGGGAATACAAATTAGAAGACATGATAAATAACCTTGCCTTCAGCCCACTTTCCCCTGATGCACCAGTTTCTGCTTTGACACATCAGCCTTCTGACATAAAATAAATTAAATTCCTTTCGTGGTGAGAAGGGGGGGGAAATATAATACCCACCAGTGTGTGTGTGTGTGTGCTGCTTGTTTGCAAAGGAAGCACTTTCTAAAAAGCATTGGGTTTTTTAAAAACAAAACAAAACAAAACAAAAAATAAAATAATCTTCAGAGCGAAGCAAGTTGTATTTCATCGGGCTATTGAGTCACCTGTGACCACCTTTTAAGACATAGCAATAACCTTCCCTAACTAACTCCCCACGATAGCCGTTCGCAAAATAAAATCCATAACCCTTTTTTTTTTTTGCTACAGGCTTGATTTTATTTTATTTTATTTTATTTTATTTTTAAAAAATCATCTTGAAAAAGGAAAACTACAGGTAATCCTCGAATCCAAAATATATGTTGCTAAAAAAAAATTCCTTCCCTAAACGTAAACCTATGAATGCACAATTCGCTACCGTCTTTTTGGTAAAACTGCTGGATATTTCCTGAATTGGCAGGAGATTAAAAGCATATTTGGAGATGGATGGTCAATCTTATTCTCTCTCTCTCTCTCTCTCTCTCTCTCTCTCTCTCTCTCTCTCTCTCTCTCTCTCTCTCTCTCTCTCTCTCTCTCTCTCTCTCTCTCTCTCTCTCTCTTCTCTCCCTCTCTCTCTCTCTCTCTCTTTCACTATGCTGCTTTTGGCAGTGATGAATGGCTGCCCAGGATGATGTGACTGGCAAGGGTGGGTCTTGAATTCTTTCAAGCGTTCGATAAGACCCTCTGAGCAAGAAGAGATAGCTGTAGCTTCATTTAACCCAGAAAGAGATGGACAAGATGAATAAATCTTTTTCCCTGATTTGCTTTGGGAAGATAAGAGAGCGGGAAGCAGAACCAAGGAGCAAAAAGGGATAAAATGAGCTACAAGGGTTTTG
>NW_015395445.1:0-3237 GCF_001527695.2 Protobothrops mucrosquamatus | reverse complement strand
AAGAAGAAGAAGAAGAAGAAGAAGAAGAAGAAGAAGAAGAAGAAGAAGAAGAAGAAGAAGAAGAATTATTTCCCCAAAACAAAACAAGAAAAATTGCTTCCTATGCAACCTATATTCCAAAGGACATGAAGGCAGGTAAAGAAGCAACGGATGGAAACTGATCAAGGAGAGTAGCAACCTAAAACTAAGAAGAAATTTCCGGAAAATTAGAACAATTAATCAGTGGAACAACCTGCCTCCAGAAGTTATGGGTGCTCCATCACTGGAGGTTTTTAAGAAGAGATTGGACAGCCATTTGTCTGAAATCGGGTCTCCTGCTTGAGTAGGAGGTTGGACTAGAGGACCTCCAAGATCCCTTCCAACTCTGTTATTCTGTCAGTCAGTGTGTCCTCCTTTCCAAGTCTCCATGTCCTCCTTTGCCTGTTTAGACATCTGGTAACCCTCCTTTCACCTGAACTGTGTGGTCCACACCTGGAGAAATATGGCCTCAAACTGACTAGATTAAAAGGCTGCTCCCGATCAGGGCGATATTACCAAGCAGAAACTGGCATAAATGATCGTCTTCCTGCCGTCTCAGAAAAGCTATTTTCCAAAAGAGGACGTATTTGTTTGCTTCATTTTTTTCCCCCCAGCATGAATAAAAGATGTTAAGTAGTCCAATCTCTATCATAAGCCAGCTAATGGAAGAGGCTACCCCACTCGAGAGATATGAATGGCAGCGCTGTAACCTTGCCCACTTATTCCTTGCTTTGTACGTGGGCACAATGATACCGTGTTTAGCTGCAGATGAACAGGCTCCCCACAGAAGTTGGGAGCTTTGGGGGGGCAGAGCGTTCTCACCCACCGCAGGAATTGCAGGTAAGGTCCTGGCAAAGGAGTGCCGCTCCCATAGCCCTCGATCAAAGATAATAATAGTTATTAAATTGATAGGCTGCCAATTCCCAAGCCACCGTGGGCCGTTTGCAAGTGTTAAAACGTTTAAAAACAAAGAACAGGGGGAAGAAAACTAGAAAAAGAGTCCCAAGACAAAAGAACAACAATGGCAAAAGAAAACAAAACCAGAAAAGAACAGAAAGGGGCATTTTTTTCTAGTAGTTAAGACACCAGACTAGAAACCAGGAGACCAGGAGTTCAAGTCCCATTTTAGCCTGAAAGCCAGCTGGTTAACTTTGTGCAATCAGCAGGAGACAGTGAGTTCGAGTCCTACTTTAGACATGAAAGCCAACTGGTTATCTTTGGGCCCATCACCAGGAGACAGCGAGTATAATTATGACCACGTTATCTGGAAATCTTTTTTCCTAGACTCTTTGTTTTTTATGGTGGCCAACTAGAAATGTGTATTGTAAAATATAGTTTCCGCTATTAGATACACAGAGAGCCACTTTGATCTAGTGGTTAAGGTACCAAGCTAGAAAGCCTCAGACGGTGAGTTCTAGTCCCGGCTTAACCATGAAAGCCAGCTGGATGACTTTGGGCTAGTCACCAGACGATGGTGAGTTGTAGTCCCGGCTTAACCATGAAAGCCAATTGGGTGACTTTGGGCCAATCACCAGGAGACAGTGAGTTCTAATCCCGCCTTAGGCACGAAAACCAGCTGGGTGACGTTGGGCCAATCATCAGGAGACGGTGAGTTCTAGTCCTGCCTTAGGCATGAAAGCCAATTGGGTGACATTGGTCCAATCACCAGGAGACAGTGAGTTCTAGTCCCGCCTTAACCATGAAAGCCAACTGGGTGACTTTGGACCAGTCCCTCTTTCTCAGCCCAACCCACCTCACAAGGCTGTTGTTATGGGGAAAATAGGAAGAGGTATTAAATACATTCACTGCCTTGAGTGGATAATAAAAAAAAATAAAGGTGGGATATAAATTAAATAAATAAGTCACCCTCTCCAAAGGCCTCAGTGAACAGGGAGCTCTTTAAGGACCCTCAAAACACCAGCAGGGTGGGAGCCGTTCAGGTTTGTAAAAGAATTCGGGGGTCCATACGCCGACTTTAAGCTATTCAAAGTTAGAGAAACTCGAAATGTTTTTTTTTTCCAGATAAAAGATTTGGGGGGGGGGGGTCTGCCACAAGAGGTTACCGATGCAGAAAGGAATGAGAATCAGTTCTGAGTCAGCCAGGGTAGGGCTTGCAAAGTTCTGTGTTGTTGTTTTTTTACCCAGAGAGAGAGAGAGAGAGAGTGAGTGAGTGAGAGAGAGAGAGAGAGAGAGAGAGAGAGAGAGAGAGAGACGGGGAGAGAAAATCTATTGGACTGACACGGGGAATCTGTCGCTGAATTTATCATTCTGTCAAGGACACGGAGGCTGGTGTGAGCACCAGCAGGAAAACAATTTGCTGAAGCAGTAAGTTGCAATTCATTGGAAACCCGTTCCCAGCGTCCTGCTCCACACTCAACAGCTGCTGAAGTGGAACTTGAAATATGGGCTTGGTGATGCAGGGAGAAAATGGATAACGCCACCCTTTCAGAGCTGACCTGGTGGTGCCAGCAGGATCAGATCACCGCCTGATGCTGGCAGCCCTTGGCGGTATCTCGTGGGGGAACAGTGTGCAACACGATGCCCCCCTCCCGCTCGAGTGCATTGCAAAATAGCCATCCCCCTGGTGTGCAAAGAAGCAGGAGCGTGAACAGAAGTGTGCCCAGGGGTGCCCTTTCTCTTCTTTACAGAGGGAGCTAAGCAACAGTGTTTTGCTGCCTGAAGCAACAGACACACAACACCACACCACTGTTCCTAAAGCTCTTTGCATTGACCCCTGCAGGGTCTTTCTCTCCCACCCGCCCCCTCCTCATGCAGTCCAAATGCAAGAGGGCAGGCTTCCTTTCAGATTAGTCTGGGGGGAAAAAACCAGGGGAGGTATAGCTGGTTTCATTGCATGTTGCTTATTTTCTGTGCTGTTTATTTACCTTCTGGTTTTTTATTATTATTATACTGTTTACCCTCCAGCCCTTTTTAGACTGCAAACTTATATGGAAGGTTTATTACATTTGTTGCAATGGCCATATATGATGCCCTTTGGTTTGATGATCAGGAGGAGGAAGGAAGGAAGGAAGGAAGAAGAAGGAGGGGGAGGGGGAGGAGGAACAGAAAGGGAGGGAGGGAAGGAAGGGAGGGAGGAGGAGGAGGAGGAAGAAGGAGGGAGGAGGAGAAGAGGAAGAAGGAAGGAAAGGAAGGAGTAGAAGAGAAAGAAAGAAAGAAAGAAAGAAAGAAAGAAAGAAAGAAAGGAAGGAAGGAAGGAAG
>NW_015395444.1:8929-10099 GCF_001527695.2 Protobothrops mucrosquamatus | reverse complement strand
GTGAGCCTTTCCTTCATTGCTGTTGTGTTCTCTTCCTCCAAGTTCAAGACAGCCTTACTCCCAACTGGCGTTTCCCAATGAAGGTCAAGAGATGCTGAACTCAAGATGGTCACTTGGGATCTCGGAGTCCTAGTGGACGATCCCTTAAACAGGAGCCAGCCATGTGCTGCAGCTGCCAAAAAGGCCAACACAGTGCTGGGCTGCATTAACAGAGGGATAGAATCAAGATCATGTGGAGTGTTAATACCACTTTACAAGGCCTTGGTAAGGCCACACTTGGAATACTGCATCCAGTTTTGGTCACCACGAAGTAAAAAAGATGCTGAGACTCTGGAAAGAGTACAGAGAAGAGCAACAAAGATGATTAGGAGACTGGAGGATAAAACATATGAGGAACGGCTGCTGGAGGGGGGACATGATAGCAGTGTTCCAGTATCTCAGGGGTTGCCCCAAAGAAGAGGGAGTCAAGCTATTCTCCAAAGCACCTGAAGGCAGGACAAGAAACAACAGATGGAAACTGATCAAGGAGAGAAGCAACCTAGAACTAAGGAGAAACTTCCTGACAGTGAGGACAATTAATCAGTTGGAACAGCCTGCCTTCAGAAGTTGTGGATGCTCCACTGGAGGTTTATAAGGAGAGACTGGACAACCTGTTGTCTGGAATGCTATGGGGGTCTCTTGCTTGAGCAGGGGGCTTGGCTAGAAGACCCCCAAGGTCTTCTATGTTCTAATTAGTTCATGACAAGTGCAAAACAGCCAATACTTTTAATTGTGACTCACTCACCTGGGACATTCGATCAATATATTTGATTTAATTCTTACATGTTTAGATCATCTTGGAACACAACTCTCCTCTCTGGCAAGCAGGGCGAGAAATTAAGAACATTAAATGCAAGAGAGAAATAAATCAATGACCAACGGAAGGTGGTCTTTGAGTTGCAGCTTTGGACTGCTCAGTAGAATCTCCGTACTTACGGTAGAAGTAAGGCCAGATCTTGGGAAGAGCTTGTAGGAAACCCTAATGGTTCCTGTGGGGAATTTGCTCTTTGGAAGACCGCCTTGGGCAAAGCACAAATGGCCTGTCAAAAGTCTCCACCATATATCTGGAGAAAGAAACCGGGCAGGCGGTATCACCTAAGAAGAGACTCAGATCTCAGAGTCCTAGTGGAC
>NW_015395444.1:0-6861 GCF_001527695.2 Protobothrops mucrosquamatus | reverse complement strand
TGTTTCCACGAAAATAAGACCCAACTGGAAAAAAAACCGCTTGGAGAAGGCTGTAAAACACTACGAAGCGGTATATAAGTCCAAGTGCTATTGCTATATATACAGTGGTGCCCGTTCAGTTTTGCACTGAAATTTACAGTTTCTCCCTCATTCATGTCTTTGGATAATTCCATTTTCTCCTGGGGATTTTTAAAATTAATGCTTAAAGCAACAATGTTAAAGATAATACCCTAGTAACGGCTGCAAAGAGTGCTACCACGTTAAAATAAGATTAATTTTAGTCCCCTTTATCGTGCATTCTTTTATTTGTTTTACTTACGTTTCAAATTCCAACACAAACGTTGACCCTTTAGCAATTGCATGTTTACCCTAGGCACACAATTCTTTTTCAAACTCAGTCTCACAGCGTACAAAACCGTAAATTCTTTTGTCGCTTCTAGATCTTTCTCACAATTGTAAATAAGAGAAGCGTTCGACAATTAGATCCATCTACCAGCAGTTCTTCATTTGATTTAATTCTACATCCCCCTCGATAAATTTCTAGCATCTCACAATAAATTACCCATTTGTGTTTGCCTATTATATCTTGTCTGTAAATTGCTTCTTGCGCTGATGGCTACGAAGGTGTTTTGGGGCACATGTTGAGTTTGTATTGATTTCATATTCTCAGAAATAATTTTTAAAATCCACATTAATTTTGACTTTATCCTACCACAGATATCCATGCCAGCCAAATCTCAGTTCATTCTTTCTACCGCCAAAAACTTTGCCATCTTCTCAATCTTAAAACTCATTGTATCTGACAGTCCCGTTTGATCTTCTGTTTTTGTATTTTTTGTTAACATCGTCATCTTTTTGTTTATTAAGCTTGAACTCTGCTAATGCACCACATTATTTTAATTTGCTTATTTCAATTCTCTACAAAGGATCTTCCAGTACCAGCACCTGCAAAAACCCCTTATAATTTCCTCTGTTTATGTAACACCTAATGAGATGTTTTCATTCTTAATTAAATGAAATGTGGAACAGCTCATGGATGCCTTTGATCTTCCTTAATTTTCATGTGGGTGTTGGAATCCTTGCTGTATCTAATAAGACAAATTGGTGATATCCAGAGAATGTGTAGAGCCAACTTTGAGTATAAAATGCAGGGATATATAGACAACATTGGGGTCTCCTTCTTCCTTCTTCCTTTTTCATTCTTTCCTCTCTTCTTCTTCTTCTTCTTCTTCTTCTTCTTCTTCTTCTTCTTCTTCTTCTTCTTCTTCTTCTTCTTCTTCTTCTTCTTCTTCTTCTTCTTCTTCTTCTTCTTCTTCTTCTTCTCCTCCTCCTCCTCCTCCTCCTCCTCCTCCTCCTCCTCCTCCTTCTTCTTCTTCTCTTCCTCCTCCTCCTCCTCCTCCTCTCTTCTTCTTCTTCTTCTTCTTCTTCTTCTTCTTCTTCTTCTTCTTCTTCTTCTTCTTCTTCTTCTTCTTCTTCTTCTTCTTCTTCTTCTTCTTCTTCTTCTTCTTCTTCTTCTTCTTCTTCTTCTTCTTCTTCTCCTCCTCCTCCTCCTCCTCCTCCTCCTCCTCCTCCATTGCAATGGAGAAATATCATTTGAATAGAAAATAATGGAGGTAGTACAGGGGACTCTGTACTATTGTGGACAAATGGCCATCCAATCTCTTCTTTAAAACCTCCAGTGATGCACCACCCACAACTTCTGGAGGCAAGAAGTTCCACTGATTAATCAATCTCACTGTTGGGAAATTTCTCCTTTATTCTAGGCTAGGTTCTAATTTTAATGATCTTCCACCCATTGCTTCTCGTCCTGCCTTCAGGTGCTTTGGCGAATAGCTTGACCCCCCTCTTCTCTGTGGCAGCCCCTTAAATATTGTAACACTGCTGTCATGTCATCCCTCGTCCTTCTCTTCGTTAGACTGGACATATCTTTTTGATATCAAAAAGATGTAGACAGACTTGGCCTCCTAGTCTGTTCCTTTTTTAAAGACCTCGTGGCAGTATTTATTTTGTCCTTTTAAGAAGTTTTCCAGACAAGGGAATCCAGCTGATAGAATTCTAATCTTCTGTCAGATTGAAGGCGAAGCTTCTTCTGCAACGCGACAAAAATTCCGTGTTCTTTTTTCCCCACAGAATTTAAGGTGGGTCATGGTTTTGATAAAGAACTGTGGCTCCTTTTCATATTTTTGTTTTGAGGGTCTATCAAAGATGCAAGCCCTTTTATTGGGTCTATTTTTCCGTCTCCTCTGTGCTGTTCTTTGGACCAAAGCAATTTAAAAAAAACAACAACTACAGAAGCCAAGAGCATCTATATAAATAAAAATGTAAATGTTCGTTTGTTCAAAATCTTAAATCTCCGAAAGTTCTTCACCGATTGCTTTGAAATTTTGACACAACGTTGCATTCGAATACGCGCGTGTTTATACATACCTACTATTATATAGATGTCACACCTGTGACAGGTAAAAACATGCTTTTTTTGAAAAACAGCGCCATCTGTTGGACGTAAAAGCAACACACGCTAGCATTGTGAAATTAAACATATTACAAACGTGCGCTTTCTCTTTTCTTTCTTTTCCATTTAAGCAGACTGAGCCACAGCAACGTGTGGCCGGGTACAGCTAGTAATAATAATAATAATAATAATAATAATAATAATAATAATTAATAATAATAATAATAATAATAATAATAATAATAATAATAATAATAATAATAATAATAATAATAATAATAATAATAATAATAATAAAGTTGGAAGGGACCTTGGAGGTCATCTAGTCCAACCCCCTGCTCAGGCAGGAAACCCTAGACCATTTCAGACAAGCTTTCCAAAGCACCAGAAGGCAGGACAAGAAGCAACGGATGGAAACTCATCAGGGAGAGAAGCAACCTGGAACTAAGGAGAAACTTCCTGACAGTGAGAACAATTAACCAGTGGAACAACCTGCCTCCAGAAGCGGTGAATGCTCCAACACTGGAAGTTTTTAAGAAGAGACTGGACAGCCATTTGTCCGAAATGGTCTAGGGTTTCCTGCCTGAGCAGGGGGTTGGACTAGATGACCTCCAAGGTCCCTTCCAACTTTATTATTATTGTTGTTGTTATGATGATGATGATGATGATGATGATGATGATTGGGTTTGGTTGCTTCACATTGACAAATGAAACAATTAGCTTTGGCTATTGAATGAAAGAGCAGAAAGTTTAAAAGTTAAAGGCTGAGAGATTCTCGGTTTTCATTTGGCTGGTTTTTCTTTGGCTTTGCCTGGGGCCAAAAAGTCAAAATGCCCCTCCTTTAGCTTCCTCAGACCTTATACAAAATGAGTGTTGAAGGTAATTGCTAATAATTATTAAAATGTTATTAGTTTTGATGGCCTGAGGCTTAGTTACAACCCCTTCTCTGTTTACTCTGCCCTACCCAGTTCTTAAAGTCAACCGTCAAGGAAAGAATAGGGCGTTTTTCAGAAGCCAGATGCATTAAAATTTTCAGAATTGATTCCTCGGGCGTAAATGTTCCTGAGTAACCTTGTGCTACTCATCTCCCTGCTAGAAAAGGAGAAAATAAGCTAGTAACTTCAGAATATTGGCACATTCTGTTAATTAGACCCAAGCCCTGGATAATAATAATAATAATAATAATAATAATAATAATAATAATAATAATAATAATAATAATAATAATAATAATAATAAAGTTGGAAGGGACCTTGGAGGTCATCTAGTCCAACCCCATGCTCAGGCAGGAAACCCTAGACCATTTCAGACAAATGGCTGTCCAGTCTCTTAAAAACTTCCAGTGTTGGAGCATTCACCGCTTCTGGAGGCAGGTTGTTCCACTGGTTAATTGTTCTCACTGTCAGGAAGTTTCTCCTTAGTTCCAGGTTGCTTCTCTCCTTGATTAGTTTCCCTCTGTTGCTTCTTGTCTGGCCTTCTGGCGCTTTGGAGAATAGCTTGACTCCCTCTTCTTTGGGGCAGCCCCTGAGATACTGGAAGACTGCTATCATGTCCCCCCTTGTCCTTCTCTTCATTAAACTAGACAGACCCAATTCCAGCAACCGTTCCTTATATGCTTTAGCCTCCAGTCCCCTGATCATCTTTGTTGCTCTTCTCTGCACTCTTTCTAGAGTACATGGCCACCTCCATGTTGGGTGTGCATGCACATTTTAGCACTAGTTGGAGGAGAAAAATTAGCAAAGAGGGAGGTAGGATATTGGAGGGGCTGCCACAAAGGAGAGGGTGGGGGGAAGTGTCAACCTATTTTCCAAAGCACCAAAAGTCAAGACAAGAAACGGCGGATGGAAACTCATCAAGAAGAGAAGCAACCTGGAATTAAGGAGAAACTTCTTAACAGTGAGGACAATTAACCGGTGGAACGGCTTGCCACCAGAAGTTGTGGCTGCTTCATCACTGGAGGTTTTTAAGAAGAGACTGGACAATCATTTGTCTGAAATGGTCCTGGGTCTCCTGCTTGAGCAGGGGGCTGGACTAGAAGACCTCCAAGGTCCCTTCCAACTCCGTTATGCTATGTTCTATGCACCTGCTCATCGCTGTGCCACTGTTCAGTCTAGTATCATTTTTAAAGAAAAAGATATGCTTTGAAAATGTATTTCTACTGTGAGGCAATGCTACCTTAGGAGGATCTAAATAAAATTTATTCCACTGGTGCAGTAAGCCTGCTATGTTTATTCTCAATAAGTTATCCGTGGTGAGAGCAATTACTAATTAAGTGGGATAAGAAAACATCCATCGCTGCCAAAGTTTAAGAAAGATTAGCTACTTCCCAGTTTTATGAGCTGATATTTAAATGTTGATAGACTATATGAAGATTTGTTTATGTATCCGTGGGAAATTGAAAATGGCAACAGGCATAATGTGATCTTCATAAAATCTTATTCCGGATTTATTGCCCAATAATTGAAAACGATTATGTTGGCCAGTGTGCCCACAGTAAAAAAAAAAAATGACAATAAATGTTATCTCTTTACTTTTCCCCAGTGAAAAGATTGATTAGCGTGTTTATTCCCACTACATTCCTTTTTAATTGCTTCAGTGTAAGATTAATTATGAAAATTAGTTTTAAAACACAGTCCCGTTCAGCTTGCTGTCACCTTAATTTTCTTCAGCTAATTTCCATTCTTCAGATTTAGATGACTGACATATACCTATTGCTGATGTCCATATTATTATTCATTTGTTCATATTTATTACATTTATATGCTGCTTCTCTCGGGGTTTGGGATGACTCTGGGGGGCTATTCATATAACATTAAAAAAAACAACCCATTTTAATAGGTCAACTCGTGTTTATATCACCGTGCAATTTGTTTTGATTTCAGAATAAGAGAATAGCAGAGTTCAAAGGGACATTGGAGGTCATCTAGTCCAACCCCCTGCTCAAGCAGGAGACCCTATACCATTTCAGACAAGTGGCTGTCCAGTCTCTTCTTAAAAGCCTCCAGTGATGGAGCACCCTCTTCATTCTTCTTCTTCTTCTTGTGCCATATCCGTTACCGGACGTTGGTGATCCTGTTGGCGGTCCTGTTTTTATCAGCAGCCGCACGACAAAGTGCTGCTGAGTTTTGTCCAAACCAGTCCCTTAGATTTTGAAGCCACGATGTTCTTCTTCTGCCTGGACCTCGTTGGCCTTCCATCTTTCCCTGGAGGATTAAACGGAGTAGGCCGTATTTTTCTGGGTGTCCGAAATATTCTAATTTTTGTTTTTTTAATTATTTGGATGATTTCCCTGGGCTTTCCCAGGCGGCTGATCCCCTCTTCATTTCTGATCTTGTCAACCCAGCTTCTACGTAACAGCCGCTTGTAAATCCACATTTCAGATGCTTCTAGTCTCTCCAGGTGGCCTTCTGTCAGAGACCAACTCTCTACTCCACGGAGCAGGATAGGAAAAAATATAGCATCTGACGAGCCTGATTTTCAGTCTTTGGCTTCTGTCGTGACTGCAGAAGACCTTTTTTCATTTTGAAGAATGCCGTTGGAGCTTTCTCTATCCTGGTCTTTACTTCAGCGGTCCATGTCCCAGCTTTCGTGTAAATCGGAACCGAGGTGCGTGATCCTTTCAACTTTTTCTAGTGGTATTCCTTCTGAATTTATTGGCGGTAAATTAACAGGTTGTTTGCTGATGACCACGATCTTGGTTTTTGAGGTGTTAAGCTTCAAGCCGCATCGCATGTCCGAAATATTCTAAGTTTCGTTTTTTAATTGCTTTGATGATTTCCCTGGGCTTTCCCAGGCGGCTTATCCCCTCCTCATTTCTGATCTTGTCAACCCAGCTTCTACGTAACAGCCGCCTGTAAATCCACATTTCAGATGCTTCTAGTCTCTCCAGTTGGCCTTCTGTCAGAGACCGACTTCATTAGACGTAGCCAGTTCCCTCAACTGTTAAAAAAGAACCGCACAGTGGCTCCTTTCCCAAAACACTACACCATTTTGTTAAACGGATCACCATTCCCCCCCCACTCTAAATTCACCACCAGAAACAGACGCAGCAGTGACCCTCTCTTATATCTTTAAAAGAAAGAAATCATCATGCAATCTCTATAGTGTGTGGCCTCGCTTATTATCAAGGCTGCCTGGCCCACTTCCAAAACGCCAATGTAAGTGAAACCTTGGAGATAAAGCTGTATTTGGGGCAAACTCCCTTCCAAGAGAAAGTTAAATTGAGAATTAAGAGCTGCTAAAGTGGGGGGCCCCCCCATCTTTTCCTGGAATGGCTGAAGCTTCCCTTCACGCCCTCCGATAAAGGGCAAGCCACAATCGGAATAGTCTTTTTTAACCTCTGATTTCATTCACAGGGTTAAAGTTTAACTTGCATGTTCGAACGTAACCGGTCATAAATAAATTTATTT
>NW_015395443.1:19005-20167 GCF_001527695.2 Protobothrops mucrosquamatus | reverse complement strand
AATTTGAAAAATTATGGCAGTTATGGCAAGCAACCAAGTGGAATACTCTTTTTTCATTCATTTTAAAACTAAGGAACATTGTAATGACAATCTTGTCTGATATGTTTAGTATTATATATAAAAAAACCATGCACATTTATGCATACATTATATATCATGGAGAATACTTGGTTTGGTAACTTATGAAAAAAACTGGAAACAGTTGATTGTAAAGTAAATAGTAGCCACAATGTGGTTCCATTAAAAATGTAACTTCAGATTGCATTAACTTCCAAATCTTGGCAACAAATATCTGCACTTCATTTAATGCTAATTTATTTCCCAGCTCTTGATAGATATTGCACTTTAGACAAATGTGGTCTCAGGATAAGAAATGAAGTATATGCATAAGAAGTGAATGAAATGAAAAATGTTTTACTTTAAAAAAATTATGAGAAGAATTGAAATAGCTGAAAATATGTCACAGATCAAGGTAAAGACCTGTTCTCTGTCATGGTGGAATGCAGGGATTTAAGTTACAGGAAGTCTGAATCTGAAGGTCCTTTTTTATTTTATATTTTTTATTTCATTCAGAACAAAGTTAAAATACAAAATACAAAATAAAAATCCAAGAAGACATAAACAAACAAAAAAAAAGCACAAAACACAAAGCTATGAGTACATTTAAAAAGTGCATCAAAAAACAACAGCACTGTTGTTTTGGCCCTCCCAAAATTTTTAAACAACTAAATCTATTTGCAACTTGTTGGTCTGTTTTCTGTGTGTTATATTAGTGACAAACTAGTTAGCTGGAAAAACAATAATAGTAAAACACAATGAAATTAAAGTTTCAAAACTCTCTGTTAACAAACTATTATTGTAATCCACTTGTAGAAAATTTACCATGGCATCTTAACTATCCTGGATCATCCCAAAAGTTATAAATAGATCATCCTGGGTCAAAAATCCATGTTTGTTTCTTAATATTGTTGGATCGCGCAGGCAGTAAGACACGAGTCGAGTGACAGTCAGCTCTTGGTTTATTGGCAAGGCATAAAGTAAATCCGGACTGGCTCTCTGGGCCAGGGGAGCCCTCTTTTATGGGATTCCCCTGGCTTGTAATCACACAATTCCATTGGCTGGCAAGACCCTGTTGCTAGTTAGCCAACCAGCAACGGGCATG
>NW_015395443.1:10067-15560 GCF_001527695.2 Protobothrops mucrosquamatus | reverse complement strand
CATTGGCTGGCAAGACCCTGTTGCTAGTTAGCCAACCAGCAACGGGCATGAAACTGTATGCAGATGGAGAAGGGCAATCACCCTTAATGGGCGATCAATGGTGAAGGGCAATCACCCTTAATGGGCGATCAATGGTGAAGGGCAATCACCCTTAATGGGTGATCAGGATATGCATAGGGGATTAAGGGGGGGGAATACAGAGAACACAACAAATATCTTCTCTTGTCAATTGTTGTTTAATAAAATATAGTAAATTCAGTCTCCAGAATAGGTCTTTCTTCCAATCAGAGTGCAAGCAGAAGTAGTTACCAGTGAACTATAATAAATCCATCCAATCTCCCTACGTCTTTATAGAGGAAAGGAATTCCTTCATATAGGAAAGGAATTTGTCTCCCTCGCTTCCAGTTGAGGCTGTAATGTTGAAGAAGTATACATACTTCAACTTTGGAACAACAAGTGAACTGCTTTGCTGGTTATTCAGCTCTGAGACTATCTCTTTGATCTGGAACTGGATCAAAGTCTTCATCCAAAGATAAAGCTTCAGATTCTATCATTCTTTGAACAATCATTAAAGTTTGAATGGAACAAATGGCATAAGTTATAGGAAGTCTCAATCTGAAGGTTCTAATTGAATATTAGGTGGGATGGGGACTCCCAGTACAATAACAGTGGCGTAAATGACCAAGACAGGAAATGGGGTCCTTTCAATGAGGCTTTGCAACCATTGCTGAGAAACCATTTTATTTGGATTCTTGCACTTAGAAGAATCTTGATTTAAATGATTACTTCCCTTGCTATGATTCTATGGAGAGGAGAAAATATTTCTAATGTCAGGGATACACCTTTGGAGTTCCATCTTAGAATAACTATGGAACGTCTAGTGACAAAATGATCCCACCCTTGAATTTCTTTTCTCCATTTTGAAGAATATCTGTTTCATTGTACAAAATGGGGAGCAAATAAATTTAATAAATAAATAAATCACAATTAAAGCTCATGGTTCTTCAAAATGGTTGGTTATCAATAGACCAACCTATACAACCTCCTCACATCAATAGAGAGAGAGTGACAGTCCTAAGTGACAGCAAAGCTGTCACTAGGAAAAGGGTGTGCAGTAGGGTGATAGTGATGCTACTAGCTGCTAGGAACAGACATTACTTCATATACCTCAACTGGTAGACATTCAGTTGTCTGATCTTTTTAAGCCAGCAGTGACAGTGATTAGTTGCAGAGTGAGATAGACAGATGTTAACCTGAGTGGATGAGCAGAAACAGCTTAATAAATCTCTCCATTAGCTATGTACTTTGTCCATCAATTCCAGACTGTCTGGAAAAGGAAAGAAAAAAGGTGGGTTTTTTTCAGATTATAAAAGATGTTAGTTTTTATTTGCTGGCTGTCTTAAATCATGTAAGCCCACTCTAAGGCTTACTGATAAGTGTGAAAAAATACTTTCATGGTACTACAATTCCTAAAAACATCTAAAAATGGATTAAAGTGTGCAAAGTGTCTCTGATTTACCTTAGTGACTTCAGGCCATGAAGAATCATGAGTTACCTTGTGAAAATGCTCCAAGTTCCATTAAACAGAAGAGACTTTTGAATATAGTTGCATACATTTTAGATATCCTGATCAGATTCTATATTCCAACACATCCCTGTGCGAATTTATTATATTTATGTCATACAAATTGAAATATGAAATTATATTGCAAATTGGAATAAATATTTAGTATTTATGTGCAATTGTTTATCAAGTTAAAATAAGTAAACAATGACTATGACAGGCATTAAAACTTTGGATAACCTTTCAGTCAATATACTGAAACACCAACTTTTGCAGAAATGATTCATTGGGAGAACCAGGTTAATAATAGAAATGATCTATGTGGTTAATAAAAGTCACTAGAAATGAGAACTTCTTATTTCTTGTAGCCAGTTAAGACTCTTTATAGTTTGGCTTTTGAAATTTTCCCCTATTTTTCCATGCAGAACTTTTCAAGCTCAAAAATATTTTAGGACTCATTGTATACACTGCACGTGTGACATCTTCCAAAGATTTTCAGTAATATTCAAGCTTGGAGACTATGAAGACTATTTCCAAAATTTTACCTTACAACAACAACAACAACAACAACAACAACAACAACAACAACAACAACAACAACAACAACAACAACAATAATAATAATAATAATAATAATAATAATAATAATAATAATAATGAGTTGGAAGGCACCTTAGAAGTCTTCTAGTCCAATCCCCTGCTCAGGCAGGAAACCCTGTACCATTTCAGACAAATGGTTGTCCAGACTCTTCTTAAAAATTTCCAATGTTGGAGCATTCACAACTTCTGAAGGCATTAATTGTTCTCACTGTCGAAAAATTTCTCCTTAGTTCTAGGTTGCTTCTCTCTTTGATTAGTTTCCATCCATTGCTTCTTGTCCTGCCTTCAGGTGCTTTGGAGAATAGCTTGGCTCCCTCTTCTTTGTGGCAATCCCTGAGATATTGGAAGATTGTTATCATGTCATCCCTAGTCCTTCTTTTCATTAGACTAAACATTCCCAATTCTAGCAACCGTTCCTTATATGTTTTAGCCTCCAGTCCCCTAATCATCTTTGTTACTCTTCTCTCTACTCTTTCTAGAGTCTCAACATTTTTTCTACATCATGGTGACCAAAACAGGATTCAGTATTCCAAGTGTGGTCTTACTAAGGCATTATAAAGTGGTATTAACACTTCATGTGACCTTGATTCTATCCCTCTGTTAATGCAGCCTAGCACTATATCCTATAGGTAGTTCATGTCTGATCTTGAGGTCTAGTTTGGATTTTTATTTATATATCTAACCTCTTTTTCTTCAGATTCATTACATCTCATTAACTGATGTCATTAGCTTCCAAGACATTTTAATATTTAGTTCTTCTTCTACTCTTACAATATGAACTGTGACTTCCCAGTGTACAGTAATTGCCAAAATATTGTTTACTTTGATTATTTCATCCTTTTTTCTCTAACTGTATCTTTTGTAGTTGTGGTCAAAGAGTCAAAGAATTATACAGAAACATTTCAGACTTATCAAGGTTTTCTATACTTTCTATACTGTGGCCCAAGTTGCACTGGCTTGTAGTTTCTATCTGGGTGAAATTCAAGGTGCTGGTTATCATCTTTGAAGCACTACATGGTAAGGGGCAAGGTTATTTTCAGGATGCCTCTCTCCATTCCCCTCAGTTAATAGGATTGGGGTTACGGTAGCTGAATATGTTCCAAGTCCCTTCCCTCAAATGTTTCATAGCAGAATCTAGGAACTGTGCCTTTTCCTTAATGTCTTCTGTCCTATAGATCAGCCTTCTAACTGATATCCATCACTACTCCATTGTCGGTTAACCTTTTCAACATTTTGAAATTTTCAGTGATCAGTGGTGGCTCTGTAAAAACAAACATCTTTCTAAAGCAGTCTCTATGTTGTTTATTCCCAGCTTGGACTGGACCCTGGTGAAGATTTTTATTTCAACAGTGGCTTCTATTTTACAGTTAAGCAGTTTTCAGACCCAGTAAAGATTTTTCTTGATCTTCAAAACCTTACTGATCTATTCTATGTGATTGCTGTTTCTTAACAAACTTTCTCACAGCTGAAATTGCTAGTTGAAAGTGTTTGCATATTTTTGTATAGACTTTCTCTGCTTTCTAAGTGTGAATTATCTTCATTTTCAGATACTCAGACAGCTATTTAGGAGAGCCCATGGTTACTAAAATATATATAAAACAGCAATCACAACATGGGAAGCTAGAAAGGTCACAATATTTGCAGTTATCTTCTCTTGGCTAATTTTAGGGTAAATGTTTCATAAATTTAGGTGTCTTAATAACAACAACAACAACAAAAAAGCAGGGGGACATTGAATCAACTGGAAGTATGACCAAACTTCTTCACCTGCTGTACTGACTGCATTTTATTTTATTTTTATGTAAACAATTGCAAAAAATAGTAAATTATATTCACATTTGCAGAAAGGTTTCTTGCTTAACTTTGTACTATTTAAAAGTGATGTCAAAAAAGCAGTAAAGACAATTGCATTGTGCCATTTGAGTTAAAATAAGAAGGGGGAAAGGTTATTGTGAAACAGCTATTTATAAAAGAGTCATTTCAGTCTGGCTCACTAAGTTGGCAGTACCTTTCATTAAATAAAACACCTATATTTGGTTTTATTACTGGGTTAATATTTAAATACACACACACACACACACACACACACACACACACACTTAGGATGTTCTAAATAGGAAGGAGTAGGAAACCTTTCACATTAATGACCAATCCCGCAGCAATTTCTTTTCAATTTGCTGAACTGTCAGACCTTTTTCCTTTCATCATTTTTCTCATACGCTCCTTCCTTCCTTCCTTCCTTCCTTCCTTCCTTCCTTCCTTCCTTCCTTCCTTCCTTCCTTCCTTCCTTCCTTCCTTCCTTTCCCAACAGAAATAAGAGATGTTTGCAGCCCTTGTCCTTCTCAGTGGCTACTTCTGCCTTCCACTCATGGTTAGCCCCAGCTTCCCATCCAAAGTCAGCCTGGGTCCCTCCTTGAAGAGTCAAGGATTCCTAAAGGGAGGATATTCAGGGCAAGAGGTCTCTTGCATGGCCCATCCAATCAAGACTCCCACCTGCCAGGTCAGACAGAGTTGTGTTAGACGCTACTTGTAGGCTTGTCTTCCAGGAATGCTTCCTATAGCCCAGCCTACATTACTATGAGCTGCTGAGTATCTACCAAGGACTGCAGCCTGCATAAGGTAATGTCAAGAGCCATATGCAATTCACAGGCTGTGTGTTTGACTGTTTAAGGAACTACACTGACTTATTCATATCATGTATCTAAAACATGGTTTGTTGAATAAAACATAATTGATGGGTTCACCCACAGATTTAGGAAAAATCATGCAAGCCATATTTTGTATGTATATTGGTGTGTGTGTGTTACCTTATTTATCTATCTTGCAGTACTCACAATACAATGTTTACAGTGCAAAATAAATAAATAAAATACTTGTAAGGAATCCAATAAATTCAAATGCAGTATAGGACAGCTTATAAAATGAAAGAGAAGGCCTGAGAGAATATATTAGATTTTTGGGGAAATCCTCCCCAAGTGAGGCTCTACCTCATCTTTTTTTTTTGGGGGGGGGAGTTTATTCCCTAGGTAATAACTATTGTGGGAGAATCACTTTGACCTACAGCAGAGTGAATATCAGCTACCATGGTTTGATCAGCTGGGTACCCAGTTTTGACTATAACAATCAAGTTGGCCTATAAGAAATCAAGTAATTATTCGGATAACAAGTTTAGCAGATTAGTTGAGCCACATCATTCTATTCCCTAGAGAAAACAAAGAAACTATGCAATTGATAAACAAATATACAGGATATACAGGGTAAAAAAGAAGGAGAAGGAGAAGGAGAAGGAGAAGGAGAAGGAGAAGGAGAAGGAGAAGGAGAAGGAGAAG
>NW_015395443.1:0-3123 GCF_001527695.2 Protobothrops mucrosquamatus | reverse complement strand
TCCATCTATTTCAAAGAACCTGATGTTTGATTGTGTTCAATTGAAAAAGATTTGCATGTATTATTAATTATTTCCCTTTTGCTGGCACCATCCCTACCTGAAAAACCAAGGCAAAAAGCAAGGGAGGCTTACAAGATTCATGTGTTTAAACAGGCTGTGTGTACAAGAATGAGTGACCTTAAGCTGTAGTTGGGAATTCGGGTAACAACAGTACTGAATATTTGTCCCCAAGCAGGCTGCAAGGTTCTTGGAGTTGAATCTGAAGCATTACATGGCTTTAGACTTTATGAACAGAGAATAAGTGGGATATTGATGAATTAAATATATGGTATCTCTAGATTGCTATCTGGCTGTGATTTGGACAACTTTTAGACAGAGATCCCAGTGCAGAACTTCGTCATCTAACTTAAGGCTGTTCTCAATGCTGAATAGATGAAAAGCAAAATATGAATTAGAAGGTTTCAGAATCTGGATATTATCACAAAATAACAAAAGATGGAGATTCATGATGTTTCTTATTAGCCTAATATACCCATAGTAACATATTTTTATTAAACTGTGGAATGCAGGCTGAAATCCTTGTGAATGTAGGCAGCTTATTCCATATAAATGATTCTGCAGATATCTTTTAATTTAATTTACATCAGATTTGGCATGAGAATCAGACAAGTTTTGAAAATCATGAATACCACTTCATTCCCTGGGAAAGGAGGAGACAAACACTAATGATAATTGTAATAATTATTATAATGGTTATATAATGGTTATTGTGAACTCTGGGGTGGTTTTAATCTATGAAGTTTTTTATGGCTTGGTGATTGTTGCTTGTATCTTCTCCAAATAAATGTAAGGTGTTTGCCCTGGGAAAAATGGTTGATGGTGCCCCATTTTCCTGAAAGGACTGAAGCCAGGATATTTTGTTATGGTATCAATTCTTTGGAACACTCTTCACCTGGAAATTAGATTAACCCTTTCTGTGATTAACCCTTTTAGAAGCTGATTAAAATGGAACTTTTCAGGGGGATGGATAGGGAATACAGTAATGTGGTTTATACTGTGGTGGGATTCAAATATATGAACAACCGGTTCTCTGTGTGGATGCCACTTCCAGAAGTCCATTCTGGTCCTGGGCAACAAAAAAATTAGCTACCAGTTCTGCTGAAGTGTCAGCCATCAGGAGTCTGTTTTGATTTGGTGGCTTACAAATTAAACCAATCAATGAAATGAAAATACAAAAAAAAAATTCTTGAAGGAAAAATACCTGGATTATATACCCTCTACAATATTTTTGTGTGATCTTTAGTGATTCAAATGTTTGGCTTGTTACACTGTATTTTAGATATAATTGTGAACTTGTATCCAGTGTATTCAATTGACATAGAAACAACCAGGATATTGGGGAGAATAAAGTCATATTTGTACTAGGCAGATCACAGCAGGAAAGTTAGTTCAAGGACAAAAATAAAGTTTAAAATATTAAGTGTAAAGTTTATCACAAAGATTTACCATAGCCAACCTATACTGCTAAACCAGAAATGTATTGCACTAATGAACTATTATTGCAAATAAGTGAGACAGAATGGAAGTGATTTATCAAACTAACTAAGGGAGGCATTAAGAAACCAGCAAAGTGATCTTTGGATGCCTAAATAAAATGGGTAAAATTTAAGGTTCAGTGACAAAAGTTGATTCTGAAGAGACAATTACGAAGGGAAAATTAGACAGATTTTTTTTTTTAAAGAAAAGGAGCCCCTAAACCACTTGCAGCTGATCAGTACTCTTTTTTCAGCTTTTAAAATGGGGAGGGTCATCAAACCTATTGGCCCTCTTTGCATTTGGGAGTTTGGAGAGTAAATAAGCAACTTCAACTAGACACAAATATAGGTTTTCTCCCATGCCATCATTCTGCTGAATGCCTAATTCCTACAGCACTGTTTTAGGCCTAAAGATATTACCCATGTAGAAGCTGTATTGCTATTATCCTTCTCATCTCACCTTTCTCATCTTCTAATCTTTCCCACTACCTTCTCCTATTGGTATCTTATGATGTATCACTTGTTGTTTGTATATTATGATTAATGATTGTAACTATGATTTATGTCCTATGACCAGTCACTTTGTATGTACACTGAGAGCTTATGCACCAGGGACAAATTCCTTGTATGTCCAATCACACTTGGCCAATAAAAAATTCTATTCTAAATAAGCAACTATGTGACTTAAGACTTGCTGAAGCATAAGGTCATCAGTTCCATGTCTTAAATTCTCAAACTCCCCTCCCAAGGCTAATTTTGGAGGGTGGTTCTTACAAAGCTCAGTTCAGCCTGTAAGCTGATGGAAATCGTACATTTCTGATTGAAAGTGGTACTATTTCTATATCTGTACTTAGAAAAGAAATAAAAATATATTCAGAATAAGGTTGGGCATTTTTTTAAGAGAAAAAAGAACACAAAGGGCTTCACTGGTTAATTGTGTTCAGTTGGAAATCTGCAACAAGCAATGATTACCCTGCTTTATACATTTTGGACTACTGATACATAATGGGGTCCTTGATGGATAAGAACAAAATCTACGTTAACTTGTTTGTCTCTCTCAATGGTAGCAACTGCTGAGTGAATAAGGAATCTCACTTAAATAAAGTAGTTTGGGGCTGGACAGAAGCTTTCCCTCCTTTTTAGGATGTGGAAATTACTCTTCTTATATGTATAAAATGAGTGGGTTTTGCTTTCCACAATTTTGAATTGCTTGTTGGACTGTCTATCCTTATTCTATTTATTTATTTATTTATTTTACAAAATTTATATGCCGCCCTTCTCCCCATGGGACTCAGGGCGGCTCACAGCATGTTAAAACAATATACAGAATTACCCCTTCTAAAAACCAATTAAAATCCAAATATTAGTGGCTGTGACTATTTAAAATCCTTAAAAATTATCCCTATTTAAAATTCACCCTAGGTCAGGCCCGCTTGTTGAAAAAGCCATGTCTTGAGGGCGCGGCGGAAGGTTAGGAGATCCGGAATCGTCCGGATCTCGGGGGGTAGTTCGTTCCAGAGGGTGGGGGCACCCACAGAGAAGGCCCTCCCCCTGGGGGTCGCCAGCCGACATTGCTTGGCCGACGGCA
>NW_015395442.1:8946-10101 GCF_001527695.2 Protobothrops mucrosquamatus | reverse complement strand
GCTCAAGACACACCGTGGTGGTTAGGTGATCAATCATCCAAAAACAAAATCATATAATAGCTCAAGTAAATACATTAAATGTTCCCTCTCTATTTCCCTCAAATAATATAACCTATTTAACATAATCCATTTCTACATTACATATCTATAAATCCTAATCCTGTTTTGAACTTTATTAATTTACAGTTACCATAGTCCAGTTTGATCTTAGATAAACGTATTATCACTTCGGGTATCCCTTCTAAAATACTAATCCAGATATATTCTAATTCATAATCTCATAAATCACTGATTTTATCACAAATCTCTCTTATTTCTTCAGATAGCATTTAAATCTCATTCAAATAATTATCATGTCTAAAAAAAAAGAACACACCTATTATTACACAAAACATCGTCTTACTAACTTAACACACTCAGTTAGTTGTTAAATCAATCTGAATTTCTAAAAACCTCTTTCATATTCTTATTCTCATTCCATTACAAAATAATTTTCATACAAATAAACATATTATTCCAAAAAATACATTCTTACTCTGTTTAACATATATATTCTAATAATCACAAATTTTCAACTCTAAATCTTAGTCCTTAAATCAATCCATATTTCTCAAAACCTTTATAATCCATTACATACAATTTTAAATCTTTTTAGTCTTATTCTGGCTTTCTTTTTATGCCAAGCAGGTTTCCATAACAAAGCCTCCCATTATTGCTTGTAATGTCATTTGGGTCAGTAAAAGACCTCCCATCCTCTGTTTTTGACGCCTGGCTCCTGTCTGCTGGATAAAACACTTGATCATATTCAATTTTATAATTAGTAGTTGATTATCAAAGTTGTCATAATTCTCCAACAGTTGTAATTTCAAGTCCATTTCTGTTAGTTTTGCAATTGTAGATAGTTTAGTTACAATCATTTTTTGGTCATCCAAAGTCTCCATAGGTTGTATGTAAATTAATTCCTCTTCTATTGCTTTTTGGTCTGTAGAATGATCAAATAGTGTCTGAAGGTCAGTTTGTAAGTTCACAGTAGAATTTCTGTTTATTATTTCTGCAGTACTCTCTCTTATTTGGGAACATATTTCCTCAGTAGCTTCATAAATTTTTTCCAGTATGAGTTTACAGTTGAGTTGTAAATAAGGTTTCGCCATTTCA
>NW_015395442.1:3567-8855 GCF_001527695.2 Protobothrops mucrosquamatus | reverse complement strand
TAATTCCTCTTCTATTGCTTTTTGGTCTGTAGAATGATCAAATAGTGTCTGAAGGTCAGTTTGTAAGTTCACAGTAGAATTTCTGTTTATTATTTCTGCAGTACTCTCTCTTATTTGGGAACATATTTCCTCAGTAGCTTCATAAATTTTTTCCAGTATGAGTTTACAGTTGAGTTGTAAATAAGGTTTCGCCATTTCATAGTAACTAAATCCAATCCTGTTATCTTTTAGTGGAGGCTATATTCCAAAACATTTAGTCAGTATCCACCCCCACCAATAACAGCTGTTAGACCAAAAACAACAAGAAACAGTTGCAGTTTTAAATTTCTCCACAAGGTGTCCTCAGTAAACTGTGAAGGTCTCTTCCAGACACCAAAAATGAGGTTAGCAAAGTCAAAGAGCTATGGAATCTCTTTTCTGGCTTCTCATAGAGTTCCCCCCCCCCCCAGACAATAAAGATTTATCCCTTTAAAAAAATAAGTCCAGGACATAGGAAAACAATATTCTTCAGCTTAGAAGATATAATAATAAAGTTTTATGATAAGGATTTTTCCAGGGCCCCCAAATAACCAAAAATAAAAATAGTCAATAAGAGGTTTTTTCCTTTGTTATGGAAAGCTCTTTTCCCCAGATAAACAAAGGCAGCTCTTTCAAAGCAGGGAAGTAATTCCAAAAGGCTTTTAACAGGAGAGTAGTTAAGCAAAGAGAGAGAGGGAAAAGTCTCACCGGGATCATCCACGATGGTTTCTTAACGCTTAGATGTTCTTTTGACTTTCGGCTGGAGCAGCTAAATGATCGGCCATGTTACTGGCTGATCTTTTCTCCGTCAGCCCTGAGGAGCTGCCTCCTCCCCCCACAATCAACGAGAGTCCTCCTCATCGGTAGTCACCCCTCCAGGGTGACTTTTTGACCCGATTAAGGGTCTACCGGCAGAGGAAAAGCAGACAATGAAGAGAGAAGTCTCTTCGTGTGCCTGCACCCACTGCAACCCAAAACCAGAAGTCAGCAACATTCTCCTTTATTGATAGGTTTCTTCTTATTTACATATGACTAAGGAATAAAGCCTATTGTTGCACAAGTGAAGGATGAATTCTCTTTGTGTTATTTTGTGTTTGTGTTATTATCACAGTATGTTATTCTTTGGTCAGATGCTGAAGTGGTATAACGCCAATAACTTATTTGCAATTCCATATCTAATAATTTGATCTCTATCTAAATATATAATTTTCATTAAAATATGACACTAACATTTTGTTTCTTTTTTGCAGGCATAAAGCCAAAACATCTGTGACCCAAGTACTTGGAATATTCATCATCCTGGATAATTATTCTGAAATTCTCCTATAGGATAAATGCCTTGAGAAGCACAAGATGATGATGAATAGCACTGAAACCTTGGAATCTCTGTATTGACTGAGGAATTACAATGTTTACTTTGTGAACAAAAACTATTTTGTAGTGGACAAAACATTTGAAAATGCGGCCATGGACTGGCTCCTGGCGATGGATTATGCTCATCCTTTTTGCTTGGGGAACTTTGCTGTTTTACATAGGTGGACACTTAGTAAGAGACAGTGAGCATCCGGACCACTCTAGCCGTGAACTGTCAAAAATACTAGCAAAACTTGAACGATTGAAACAGCAGAATGAAGATTTAAGACGAATGGCAGAGTCTCTCAGGTAGGCTTTTTAAATCTTCCTCAGAACATGAATAATCTGGGATTTTATTGTCTATATACAAACATAAGAACAAAGCTGAATTCATTATTAAATAATTTTCTGACAGATCCTGCAATTATGCATTTAGAGCTGCACACATATTCTGTAATATTTTTTTCCTGATATATATCCCTTTTTCAATGGTGGAAGCTATGGAAAGTTTAATGTTGATTTTTTTTAATATATTTTTTTAATATATTTTAAAAGTTAACAATGGTCTTAGAGCTAACTGAAAATTTTAAAAGAGATTAATTTTAGGTTACCGCAACAATTTTATACTCTCGATTTTAGGGATGTGTAGCTATGCTCTGCTTACAGTTGTGGCCAAAAAGTGGATGGGCAAACTTCCACTTTATCCCAAAGAATACCTATTTGTCATGAAATAAGTTGAAACTGACATAAGTAAATGGCATCCATCATCCTTTACTCCATAGACCATAGTGCAAATATTTTGCATTGATTTTTTTTCTTTTCCTTCTTGGTTTGTATTTTTAATCTTTTCAAAAATGTCTTTTTTAAGATTAAATATTGTTTTGTTACAAAAATAGAGATACCAAATGAATAACTCATTCTCCTGGTTTCTAGACTGGTGCCTTAGCATCATAACAAACTGGTTTTCTATATATAGATTTTATCTTCCTGCATTTTTTCCTTACTGTTTTTGTTTTTTCAGTTTGAGACATAATAGGTATCTAGTAAGTAAAAAATGGCTTTATGATTGAGATAAAATTTGAACTTTAGATATGCAGAGATATTTCCAAACAGTAGCGTTTAGTAGTTAGATGGATTTCTTTATGGTAATTAGTAAACTTAAGCCTTACACTGAGGTAGAATTTGCAATTAGAAATCTATGCAGTTACATTTATAAAGATAATCTAATCTACATAATACATTAAATAAATTTATCTGCCTTTCCATGACATTATCAAATATCATTTGAGGAAAACTTTTGCTTCTTTTCTTTTGTAAATAGCATCTGATTTTGATGCTTTAAGATAGTTGGAATATTTCTGTTTTTTTCAGTGAAGAGTTATTAATTTTATGAAGATATTTGTATTTAAACTTAGTATACCTTGGATAATTTCATATATTTCTGATGCTTGGTTTTTAAAAAATAAATTATGTACATATGTTAAACTTTCTGGAAAATTCATAAGGAAAATCTCCAAATTCACTTTTTGTGGGAGTGCCACAGGTGTTACTTTTCTCCCTTTGCTATTTAATATCTAGTGGGATATTCATACAGTATTTTGGATACCCAATTTTATATTGCCTATTTGGGCATAGCTAGAGATGCTATAGGAGTCCTGTACTAGTACCTGGAGATTGTTAGAAGTCTGGATGGAAGGAAATTGGCTAAATGTGAACACAAGCAGAATGTATTACAGTTTCTTCCTTGCAATTCTCTGGCAGGTGCAGTGTTACGTGGAGAGGATATATTGCTCTTGAGGGAGAACCAAAAGATGCTTTTCCATGAGGCAACTGGATGAGAAGCGAAATGTCTTCAAAGAAAAACAAAGTCCAGGTGCCCCATGGAAAAAGCATGTTTGGGATAACTATGACCTGGATGACTGAGAATCTCCATAGACATCTTGAGGGAGAAGATTCAAATTTTGGGGGTCTTCTAGATGAGCAGATGGAAGACGGCCTTTGCCCATATCTATTCATCCATCCTGAGTCCGAAAGGAGAAGGGCGGGATATAAATACAATTAATAAATAAATAAATAAATAAATAAAATCCAGGAATGGGAGGGCCCGACTACAATGATTCACATCTTTAACAATGCTCATAGTGTTGGGGAATACATTTAAAGACAATAGGAAATTGTATTGGAGTCAAAAGTACAATAGCTCACTTGTTAATTGGCATCAACCACTATGAACATTATACCTATATTATCTAATTGCTAGGATCTGCATTGGTTGCTAATGTTTCCAAGTGTAAGTAAACTGCTAGTTTTCAGTGGAAAGCTCTATATGGCTTGGCATGTAAGTTCCTACAGAACTACTTATTCCATTTGGATTCAACCCAATATACCCAAGAGAAGTTAACTTGAGATATTTTACTTACATGAAGTGAGGAAGGATAAAATAAGAAGGTTTTGCTTTTCTATCATAGCACCTTCATGACTACAAATTACCTTGGCTCACTTGCTGACAGCCTTTCAGAACATTTTCAAGATAACCCTTGAGGAACGACTGTGATTCATGCTACTTGGATTTATAATTTCCCCAAGAAATTACAGACCTATCACCTGGGAAGAGGGACCTTGGAGTCCTAGTGGACAATCACTTAAGTATGAGCCAGCAGTGTGCTGCAGCTGCCAAAAAGGCCAACACAGTGCTGGGCTGCATTAACAGAGGGATAGAATCAAGACCACGTGAAGTATTAATACCACTTTACAATGCCTTGGTAAGGCCACACTTGGAATACTGCATCCAGTTTTGGTCACCACAATGTAAAAAAGATGTTGAGACTCTAGAAAGAGTACAGAGAAGAGCAACAAAGATGATTAGGGGACTGGAGGCTAAAGCATATAAGGAAAGGTTGATGGAATTGGGTATGTCTAGTTTAATGAAGAGAAGGACGAGGGGGGACATGATAGCAGTGTTCCAATATCTCAGGGGCTGCCACAAAGAAGAGGGAGTCAAGCTATTTTCCAAGGCGCCTGAAGGGAGGACAAGAAGCAACGGATGGAAACTAATCAGTGCTTAATATGGATCATAAATCAAATTCATAGGACATTAGGGTTTGCTTTTTTATATCTAATTGTGCTGTAGAGCAAAAGAAATGACTGTAGGGCCAGGTGTCCAAAGGAAAAAGCACAAACAGACAGCTGAAGCCCCCTTGTTTTTACATGCATGTGATGTATACCATACAAGTGAAAAAGAGGCAGGGCTTGATTGGCCTGCCATTTTGACCCTGTTGTCCCCACTGTAGGTGCCCCTATGGCAGAAGAGGGGGAGACAAGAAAGAAACTCACTCAGATGTTCATCATAAATTGCAATGGCATTTACTATTATGGGAAGTCAGCCTCCCTCAGAGAAGGAAATATTTCGGGGGATATCAAAAAGGCAGAATATTATATTTCCCCAAAGGAAAGCAGGCCCAGGTTTCCTTAATAGCCGCAAGTAGGCCAGCTCTGTAGAAATGCAGATTTGATAAGGAGGAGCTGGATTTGATAGGAGGATCTGGACAGACTTGAACACTGGGCACTATCTAACAAAATGAAATTCAATGGTGAAAAAAGTAAGGTTCTACATTTAGGCAAGAAAAACCAAACACACAGGTATAGTATAGGGGGTACCTTGCTCAATAGTAGTAACTGTGAGAGGGATCTCGGAGTCCTAGTGGACAATCATTTAAACATGAGCCAGCAGTGTGCTGCAGCTGCCAAAAAAGCCAACACAGTGCTGGGCTGCATTAACAGAGGGATAGAATCAAGATCACGTGAAGTGTTAATACCACTTTACAATGCCTTGGTAAGGCCACACTTGGAATACTGCATCCAGTTTTGGTCACCACGATGTAAAAAAGATGTTGAGACTCTAGAAAGAGTACAGAGAA
>NW_015395442.1:0-3332 GCF_001527695.2 Protobothrops mucrosquamatus | reverse complement strand
GCGGTGAATGCGCCAACACTGGAAGTTTTTAAGAAGAGACTGGACAGCCATTTGTCTGAAATGGTATAGGGTTTCCTGCCTGAGCAGGGGGTTGGACTAGATGACCTCCAAGGTCCCTTCCAACTTTATTATTATTATTATTATTATTATTATTATTATTATTATTATTATTATTATTATTATTATTATTATTATTATTTAGCTGTTGCCTCCGTCCTATGGTACATCTTGCAGTGAGGTTGGCCCCTACTCTGCTGCTTTTTGGGAAGAATGCTGAGACTTGGTTCTGTCAACTAGCATGGGAACCCAAGAGTGCGATGCAGCCCTGGGTGGTGGGTGTCTTGAGGATGCTCTCTCTTCTCTTTTTAACTTTATTTATCTTTGTATGGATTTTTAGGAGTATAGATTTTGATCAGTTTTTCTTGTAAAGCACCCAGTCACTTAGATAGTGAGATGGGCAATGTATAAATTCGATTTATAAAATAAATACATTAACAAGTAAATAAACATATATGGTGTTCCTGCCTGCATCTTAAACCCTGCCACTGTGTGTTGGACTGTCTCTGAGGCCCCTCTTCACAGTGTTGTATCTATTGTGGTATACCTAGACCCCCGCTTCTATGGATCTGGTGCTTAGTGCTTGTTCTTGTGCTGCTATGATCAGTATCTCAGTACTGTCTTTTAGTTCAGCTCTTTTCAGCCACTAGAAAGATATCAGCCATCTCAGCTATCTGTTAGTGGTATATCCTATGCATGGACTAGTCTTGCCATGACACTTTCTCTCCCTCTTTCTCTATATATCTGAGAGCCAGTGTCCTGTAGTGGTTAAGGCATCAGGCTATAAGCTGGGAGATTGTAAGTTTGTAGTCCCACCTTGGGTGTGAAGTCAGTTGTTTGACCTTGAGCTAGTCACGTTCGCTGAGTACTAGGAAGTAGGCGGTGGTAAACTACTTCTGAAATCTTGCCATGAAAGCTATAGGAACTTGTCCATGCTGTCTCTGAGAATTGGACATAATTGAATGGAAGAAAAGATGTATAATTTACCATAATTATGTTTTTACTAAGTATTGTGTTTTAAGCTTTTATTATTCTTTGGTAGCTTTTATTGTAATTTTGGTATGTTATAATCTACCATTATATGTGGCATGAAGGTTTAGTTGCATATTTTTTTTTTGATAATTGATTAAAATATATGTGCACTGTCATATGTGATTCTTCTAAAATGCAAGTATTTGTGTCCATGCTTACCTAAAGGACATACTTTTAAATAGTTTTCTATTGAATATTGTTTTGTGCAGATTTTCCACATAAAATAATAATGCACATATTTTTGTTTAGAAAATTGCATCAAAATAAAGAAAATGTGATTATTTCTTTATTTATCTATTGATTAAAGTGTTAAATTTATTTGCCACCCCTTGCTGTGGGGCTACTCTAGTTGGCTTACAACAATAAAAACGGAAAAATGAAAAGAAATATAACAGTAACAAAATCATGGAACTATGGAATCAACAATGAAAAAGAGAACAATGAGAATACAGCAATATGAGAATAAAAGACGGGCGGGTAGGGAAGCAGGTAGCAAGAGGGGGAGTGGGGTTTGTTATCAGTATAGTAGGCACCTACATTGTGGTACTCCTCCATTGGGTCCCCAGGCTGACAGGTGTTCAAGTTCTTATAGAAGGATAGGAGGATGGAGGCAGATCTCAACGTGGAGGGCAAGATTTTTGAAGATTAACTGCACATTCCTTCCTGGATTTATTATTACATTGGGGAATGTGAGACCCTAGAGCTTGTTGTTTTTATGTTGGGCTATACCAGGGGTAGGCAACCTTGGCTCTTTTATGACTCGTGGACGTCAACTCTCAGAATTCCTGAGCCAGCATTCTGGGAGTTGAAGTCCATGAGTCATAAAAGAGCCAAGGTTGCCTACCCCTGGGCTATACTAAATCTCAAAAAAAGTTTCTCATGCTATTTTTGATTTGTGCTGTACTTGCTCTATTCTGCCAGCTTGTCTCAGCTGACTATGAACCTGACTATGAAAGTAGATGGTGATAAATTTTTACTATTTATTTTCCTCTCTAAGCTTGCTGTACCCAACTAAAGATGCTTAGAATGAACTAAAGGAACGTATCATAGATCTTACCTTTTTTTTCATCCCATTGAGGTTGTTTTCATAGTGTTCCCATTTGATAAAATGGGCCTGCTTCATTCCAACCTGGCTGTTCCAAAGGTACCGGGGATTGGAGGTTATTAAATTTGATTCCTTCATTTTAAATGGGTGAGAAGGACTGTGCCCATTAGAACAGATGTGGGGCCACCCTGTTTTCCTTGTCTCCTCAATCCTAATCTGTTAACATGACTTTCTTTTCAACTGTCAATCACCAAGAGACTGATCCTCTCCAACTCATTGTGAAATTAGTTATAAAAGCCTGTATTCATTGGCAGATGTTACATTACCAAGCCAATGCTTACAAGAAAAAGAATTTGAAAATTACATCATGTAAGGATATGAAGAGATCAATCTTTTCCTTAATTCAGATGAAGTTTTATTACTTTGGGATTCTATTTGTACTTAGCTAAGTGTTTCAGCTACTGAATGTAGTTTCCAGCTCCTAATTCATAGTATCTAGGAGGTTTTCCTTACTAAATTCCAAATAAGAACATTAAAGCCAAGTATAACATTTAAGTTCTAATTTATGAATGTATGTAAATCATAACTGAATGAATCTAATCATTTGGGACTACAGAGTTGATGGCACATAACCATCCAGAGAAAGTTTGCCTAATAGAGAGATTACTTGTGATATGTGTATATCTGGATAGTCCAAATTTGGAAAATTGTATCAAAATGTGGATGAGATAACATTATTTTATATTGAACTAAATTGTTCAGTATGTGGTATTCATCCTGTGTACAATTATAAACAGAAGTGGCAATTGTATGCTTTCTTCATATTTTATTGTGCTTAAAACAACATGAATAATTATTTCTCTTCTCTTATCCCTTTATAGTGGTATTGGACAAAAAAACTTTATTTAGACTGCCAGATAATATTTACAAATTGCTCACTCCTCTGACATTGTAATTATCATATTGTAATTTATTATTGGGCTACACATTTTAAAAATTGATTGGTTAATTTCCTAATTGCAATACTAATTCTTGCAGCTTTTAACATAGAGAACTATCAATAATGCAGTCGCATGTGTCCATTTAAATTATTTCACACACTTTTACTTTTGCTATAGGATACCAGATGGTTCTATTGATCAGGGCCCTGCTGCAGGAAGAGTACACGCTTTAGAAGAACAGCTAATAAAAGCCAAAG
>NW_015395441.1:17277-25380 GCF_001527695.2 Protobothrops mucrosquamatus | reverse complement strand
AGGGTGGGAGGGAGCTCATGTTTTTTCTCTGCATCTTTGTCAGAAAACTAACATAAATGCAGATATTTCCTTGATTTAATTTTCTTTTTGACATGTTTAAAGTAACACCTCCCTCAGCTATGGCTTGTCCTGAAATTTTCATTTCCAAATAGGATCTCCCAGGTGGTTCGATTCCCGCTCCAGTTGGGAGAAAAAAAAAATGGTTCTTGGAGGTTAAGTTAATCAAAAGATTATCATGGAATCAAAAACTGTGATTAAGGAATGATGAAATAATGTTTAAATTAATTCATAATTCAATATGTAATTCTGTAAGAAAAAAATAAGGGGTAAGTGACTAGTTCCTTTAAAAAATATAGCAATGTTGGTAGATATCCTGAAAGTCCTGCTATTAAACACTGGGAAACACAGAAGAAAAAGGAAAAAAGGAAGATATTCTCTCTAATGCACATTATTTTTTAATATTTTTTTATTGAAGCTTCCAAATACAAAGATAAAAAATAAGAAAATATAAAAAAGAAAACCAAAAGTGCAGAGAAAAAGAGATAAATGCTTCCCCCTTCAAGACAGTACAATTTCAGTAATTTATCACCTTCTCTGATATTTCAACAAAAGAGCTTCCTATATCTCATCTATCTCTAAATTATAAAGCCTTGTCATTCAGTCCTAATCTGTAATCGATCATTAAGTGTTACCAGAAATAGCACACATAGTATAACCTTAATCAAATAAAACAGTTTTATATTCTTTATTTTCAACACAATAACTTATTAATTTTAAAATATAGCAAAAATCCTCTTTTCATTCCATATCTTATATGTTTGTTGTTGTTAGTTGCGAAGTCGTGTCCAACCCATGTTACCTATAAACAAATCTTTAAAGCCTGATCATTCCATCCTAATAAAAAAAAATCCATTAAGAGCTAATAGCAATACAACATATATATTTTAACTTTGATCAAATAAATCAATTTTGCCTCCCTTCCCCTTTACTTTTAAGACTATCAATCTTCAGTTCTTTTAAATAGTGTCAAAAATTGATTTATTTCTTTGGAGAAATTCCTTCACAACTTTAATATATCTCCTGTAAATCCAAGATTAGAAAGTTATCCAAGTCAATCTTCAATTTATTACTTGATGTCCCTTTTACTTATTAAGACATCAGAAAATTTGCATTTGTAGATCAGTGTAAGATTGTTTTTATATCATTCGCTATTAGATCCACATTACAATGATTCTTACTCTATTTTGTCCAGTAAGATCTGTTCTTTTCTATCTCTTTTAAATCCATATTTATAATAGCAAACCATATGAAGAATTATTTGAGTATATTGTACCCAAATATCCTTAAATTCTTACAAAATCAGGTATCTTTGTCCATTCTGGGACAAATGGGTCTCTCCTCCTTATAAACTTTAGTTCTTTCTGTTTCTTTTACTTTTCTTTTACTTCAATGTCCCCTCTTAACATATTTTCTTTCTAATCAACAACAGTTTGTCATCAGAAAGCTTATTACAATCCTTCCGGCCGCTTAATCTGTTTATAACTTTCCAAAATCAATGTTCTAAATATCATCTTGCGTTTTTCAAATAAAAAAATGTTTTAAAAATCTTTAGATTAACATGAAACTTTTGTCAAGAATAGAAAGAAATTCATCAAGTGTAATGAAACATTCCTTTCCAAAGTTTCTCAATATCCAAAGAAGCCATTAACAAACCATTTCCAAAAATGATTAAGAAAGGAAGTATTAAAACCCATTATCTCTTTGAAGCTTTGAATTGCAGTTTGGGCAAAACTGATTACCCCTTGGCTCCCAGGACTCTGCTGCCTTATTGTGTTCTTGTGGGAAACCACTGTAGGAAGTGTTTGTGACCAATTCTGGACCTCTCCTTGCTCCAGAGATTACAATCTGTTTACCAGCTCCTTGTTCTGCCATGGTTGTCTCCATTCTCTCTTTGGAAATAGATTATTACACTCTGTTTTTCCGCAAACATTCTTGAGTTTATAAACAGAGTTAATAGCAATAGCACTTAGATTTATATACACTGCTTCACAGTGCTTTACAGCCCTCCTTAAGCAGTTTACAGGATCTGCATATTGCCCCCAACAATCTGGGTCCTCATTTTACTGACCTCGGAATGATGGAAGGCTGAGTCAACCATGAGCCAATGAGAATCAAACTGTGGGCACTCAGTAGAATTAGCCTGCAATACTGTATTCTAACCACTGTGCCACTACGTAATAATCTATTCTATAAACAGAAAACATCCTATATATAGCATATCACAGAAGCCATGAAAAAACGAAGTATTTCTAAATGTGGTAAGGGTTCGGGCCCATTCCATTTTGTAAGAATTATTATAAGTTTAGCGTTTCCTCCTCAGAGGCCGCAAAAGCCCAGGCCCTCCCAGCCCCAGCCCCCTTTGTCAAGTCCTGCCATAATGTTCTCTAGGGATTGGTAAGATGTCTCTTCCAGCCGGAGCTCATGCAGGGTTAGGAGGTAGCAGGCTCTTGTCGTCAAGGAGGGGCTTCCAGGAATGAAAATAACCAGCCCCGATAGTCAATGCTATGATAGTATCCAACAGCCCAAGGCCGTTATAGCAGCGATGATTAAGGATTCCTCAGCGATTGTTCAGAGTCAAGTGGGATGGAGGAAAACCCCCGGCTCCAGACGGTAGTAGAAACAACAACAGTCAGTGTGCTATAGCAATAGCTCGTCCCCCAGGGCAACTCCCCTACAAAGTCTAAAACTTGAACCAGCAACAATAGTCACAGTCCAAATAGCCTCCAGGCTTCGTCCCCCTTGCCTCTGTTTGAGATATCCTCCTTACAAAGGAAAGCAATAAAAATTCCACTCTCTCTCTCTCTCTCTCTCTCTCCCCTTCATTTGAGATACCCTCCTTACGAAGGAAAGCAATAAAATTTCACTCCCCCTCTCCTTATGAAGAAAAGCAAATAAAACTTCCACTCCCTCTTTACCTTCACCTGACGAACTGCAACAGCCACACCGTCCCTTTCCTTCCCTTTTCTATCTTTTTCCTCCGCCCATGCTGGCCACACCCAAGGCCAGCAGCAGCTGTCCCAATCTCTCCCTTCCCAACCGAGCTCCTGCAAACATTCTCAGACAGCCCCGCTACATAAGCATGAACCTGGGCAGTTTGATACAATACCTGTCTAATCAATGAGTTCAGTGAGACCTATCTACAGGTGATTCAGCTAAGACTAAAGTGGATTGAATCTTCTACAAAAAGTTTGCCAACATATTCAAATCAAATGTTTGTTCTGATTAGAAGGCTTCCAACCCAATGATTCTATGACTCAAATTAGAAAAAATCTTCCCATGATTACAGACAGCATGTAGTCCTTCTATAAATTCTTATCCATGAAAGAAGGGCCTTTCTAGGGTCCATCATGTGGAGAAGGCATAAAGCTTTCCCATTTTATATTTCCAATTGTAGGAAAGGGAAAACTTCAAAGGAAAAAAACAAACACCACAAAATGATTCAAGATAAATGACACCAGATTGACTCATTAATTATGTTATAATCATCTTTCTTATCCTCCTTTTCTTACACTGATCTCATATGAGAGCCCTGGTGGTACAGTGGTTAGAATGCAGTACTGCAGGCTACTTCTGCTGACTGCCTGCTGACTGCAGTTCGAGTCTCACTGGCTCATGGTTGACTCAGCCTTCCATCCTTCCAAGGTCGGTAAACTGAAGACCCAGATTGTTGGGGGGAATGTTCTGACTCTATAAACCTCTTAGAGAGGGCTGTAAAGCCCTGTGAAGCAGTATATATGTCTAAGTGTTATTGCTATATGGTAGAGTTAAAAGATGTCCATGCGGAGCATTAATATTTCTAAGGGCATGTACAGTATTCTGCCTGAAGTTCCATCTACCAGTTCTACACCCCATTTGGGTGTTCTTGTTTGCTCTAACACACCTGGTTATTTCTGAGCCTATATTTTGAAATTTCAGGCAATGTTAAAATCAGTTTGCAACCTTATATTCGGATGATGGTGGAAATTTTTCATGAAATTTATGTAGCTACTTAACTTGAGATTTAGTTTTAGTAAGCTCAGGCTATTTTCCAAGGTGACTCAAGTAGGAATGAATTATTAGTGCTCATGAAGTTGCAACCTTGGAGTACTTAAACTGTGAAATCTTCAAGGTAGTTTTAAGGTATGAGTTTATTTTTGTCAAATACAAATATTCATAACTGAAGAAAATTATTCTTGGCTTCTTTTAATCTCTTATAGGCATTTCTCACATTTTAATGCTAAATCAAAGTATCCCTTTGGAATAAATGAATGTTAATAATCATAAACAGAAGTGCAGAATGATGAGCTAAGCTCTATCTAATGCCAAGCATAAATCAATGGCAAAGGTTTCATTCACTTCAATAAACTGGACTTAGACTTTTAAATCTGAATAGATGCAAATAATCCTACATGTATTTGAATACTGAAATACTAAAACATGATCATTTTCTAATAAAATTATGGAGTAAGGACAATTAAAAAGACATTCTGAGGAAAGAAAGAAAGCAATCATTCATTTTATGTTCCATCATAATGAGGTTATTTCATTTGGCATTTAGTATGTGCTGATGTATTATGTTGACTTGAACATTAAAGTCATAATGAAATCATGTTTCCTTGTTCAAGCCTATTTATCCTTCTGTGTAACTAGTTACAGTCTCTTCTGCTGAGGCAGTAAATAGAATAATAAGGCAATACCTCACCGACAATTTTAATACATGTTTCATAAAATTCAAAGCATATTGCAGCTTTTCTTAAAAGTAATCCTATATTTACTGATATTAAAATGTAGAATATCATTATTTTTCAGATTAAGATTGAATTTTGTGAAATTTCAAAGCAAATTTGGTTTATATTCAGAATAATATAATTATGAATGATGTAAGAATTTTTTATGAAGACCTATAGTCCTAAATAGGTCGTTATTGTAACAATGGAAGTATGAATGCATGTTTATTGAACAAGCCAAGGGACTTCCATGAGGCTACAAGCCTCATCTCCTTCTGCATAATAACAAAGTGCTTGTAGTATGCTAGGAGTATCTTCATTGTTGTTGTCCATACATCTTCCATAATCTAACCAGTACTCATTCCAATTAACCAATGGGGAAGTGCAAAAATCCCCATCGCCAGACTTCTCTCCCCATCTTTGTCATTACTTGAATTAATTTTCATCACAACACTTTTAAGCCGTTTTTTGTAAAGAGTTGTGGCACAGAAAATCCTCTGTTCTGTTTAAAAAGAACATCAATATATTCAGACATCATGATAACCAGCTGAGTTGCTGGGAAAGCATTAGCAAGGAGCCAGGATGAGACAAGAATTCTTGCCAATATTAAAAATGCAAAACTGTATTTCCAGTAGAAGTATACAAAATGTTTCATGTTCAAAATATTTCAAATTTGGAACACTTGTCTGACTGTGGAACAAGTTGTTCATTTGATTTCAGAAGTAATATGAGCTCAGGTTATAGTTTTTTTTTCAGATTTAAAATATTTCCAGAATAGTTGAAACAACCTGTTCCAAATTTGTAATGGTTTGTCCACCCGTATTGCCTGCATTTTCTCTTGCAGTGCAGCTGAGACAGAAGATAATCTGCTCAGCTGTGAAAGAAATGGCAAAATGTTTGACCTGAGACAGCAAGGATATGCTACCAGTCCAAGATTAGTGTAAGTTGGACATGGGGAGAAGGCCTCACAAGATTCAGTGGGACTCAATTCTGATTCAAAACCTATTCAAGCTATATCTTTGCTTCATAAATATGAAATTGAAAGTAAAGTCATCCTGATTATTTCTCAATATTGTAGAAATTCAGTAACTCTTCACATAGAATCCATTGCATATATCGCTAGTATCAAAAGATACAGGGGATAGAAACACTAGGTACTGCCCTTCATGAGCTTTAGATCACTGAAAATGTGGTGAAATAACAACTTATAACTGTTTTCCAAAAGGCAGATAATTATTTTTGTATCTCAAGATGTGGCAAGTCCATGTCATGGCATTATGTTGTGGATTTATTTATCTATATGTTCCCACCTCCTTTTCTGGATTAATGAAAAATTACTGATTCTATCAGAGATGGAAAATTGAAATGCAACCTAAAATAAATAATAATAATGCAAGTTCCTTCTGGAAATTATTTTTTTTCTTTCTAAATTTATGTGTTAGAATTATTTTCACATTACAGGTAGTCCTCCACTTATGACTACACTCAGCCTGAAATCTTGGCCTTTGAGCAAGGCAGTCATTAAGCAAGACTCCATGTGACCACTTAACTCAATGCCTGCAATTCTGGTCTCTGTTGCACTTGTTAAGTAACTGTGCAGGTCATTGGGCAGAACACCAGTAGGGCCCTCTCCACATCCCACCAGAGAGAACAATTATGATAGTAATTGTGAGAACAATGATGCCCACTAGGGAAAACTCTCACCACATTGGAGGAACAGACCTCAAATCTAGTGAAAACACTAGGGAAGGTTATCCTTCCCGAAGGCTCAGAATGGCTAGTGTTTACTAGCATCCCCTTCCCCCCGGAATATGGAAGTACTGGTGTTTGCTAGTGTTTTCTCCTCCAAAGGGGCAGGAACAATGGCATTCATTAAAACACAAGTAAACACTATTGTTCTGAAAAATTCAGAACACTGGCATTCACTGGCGTTTTCACCAGATTTGACTCCTGTTCCTAAAATACATGGAAAGAATTCCTTTCGGCACAGAGTGGAGGAGAAATCCCTTGGAACAATGGGTAACATATTTTAAATCCAACATCCCACTAGCTCATAACTTCCCTGCTGGCTTCCCCATTGACTTTCTGGGAAACCAGGAGAGAAGATTGCAAATGACAATCACATAATTGAAGGTCCTTGTCAAAAGATTGTAAAATACAAACACCCGAAATGTGGTCCTGTGACTGAAGTGAGGGATGACATGATGGTTTGCAATGCCTGAAAGTGCTTTCTGGGCGATAAAACACTTTCTACAAGGTTGTTGTGACTGTGAATGGTCATTAAATGATCGGTTGTAAATTGAGGACTATTTGTAGTTCAGTAGAAGATACTGTAATACTTATAACTTATAATTATGAAACTTTTAATTCTGACCTGGTTTATTCTTCTTCATACTTTTTAAAATATATATTTGATGTGCTATTTGGGTGAAAACCAGAACTGAAATGATAACAATGATTATTGATATGCAGAAGTTAGAAACAGAAACATTGTACAAATGAAGCTTTTGCATTTGAAAATTACCAAAACCATGTCCTCTGGAAGACTCACATATTTGCTTCAAAAGTATCTCTGGTTATCTACAATTTGCATTGGTATGTAGACATAATACTACATTTCACTGGGATCATCAGTGAAATGAAATGACTGTGACCTGCACACTCATGCATACCAGTTGAGAACAGCTTTTCATGAGTTTAGCAAAGGACCTAGCTATTTTAAGAATTTGAAGAAAGGGGCTCTATTTAGATTAACACCCTTTTCAAAGTATCTTATTCAAATAGATGTTGCCCTAGATGTTGCTGTTGTGATTATTACAATTATCATGCTATATATCCCATCTTTCTGTCCATGATGTAGTCAAAATGACTAACAACCTAAACTAAATTTCAAACAATTGAAAAGCAATTCATTAATTAAAAAAATAAAGTTATTACTAACAGAGGGTTGATTAAGTGCCTCAACTCCTTTCCCAATGATAGAATGAAGGGAACAATATTCAAATCCCAAAGAAATGCCTTCCAAAGCTTAGGATCAGTGTAGGGAAAGTGCTATCATAAAAACAATTTCATCTCATCCGTGCTGCATTTCCTTTTGCTATATATCCTACCCGATAGTTTGGGGATTGATTCAGATTTGCTAATCTGAACAAAAAAATATTAACATTAATATACTGACATGGAATAAAACTTCATGTAACAATTAGCAATGCCAGGTACTTGCCCAGAACATCACTTCTGAGTTCCTGTATCTGTTTATTTCTATATTTAGTGCCCAATCTTATTAAATATCAACACTTGGACCAAAATTGCTAGCTAAGTGGTAGACTATTGCATT
>NW_015395441.1:6792-10101 GCF_001527695.2 Protobothrops mucrosquamatus | reverse complement strand
CATTTCTACACATATATCTCAAGTCTTAAGAGTTCATTTCAGGAAAATAATGTCCTTCTAAAGCTTGCAGAGGAAGCTGGCAAAAAACTTTTACTTTGCCTTTATAAAATGAATGCAGCTTTTTTGGAAAGATTTATGATATCACAAAGCAGTAGACATGTTGGAGAAGTCATTAAAGGTAATGGTTGCAATTTGGTACCGTCTTATTTATTTTCCACAGATCAGATTGAAAAAGAGAGCTAGTAACCAAGCAAGTATATAGATAAAAACTATAATTTTACTAGTATTAACTATAAATACTGGCGAAGCCATATTTTTTGTTCAGGGCAGTGCTTCTCATTTTCTTACTGCCCTCCTCAAGTTGCAAATGTGACCTTTTCTTCAGAAATAATGTCAGTGCTGCCTTTAGGGTAAAACGTCTACTGTGGTGGAATGGAGCAAGCCCATGGACATGCTGTTAAAATGTTGATTGGAAAGCAAATCTCATTAAAAATGATCAAAGACTAAATGTAAGAGGATAGCACTTTTTAAGCCAATAAACTTAGGACGTTGTTTATGAATTTGATTCTGGGTGAGGAAATGGCTCCGCAACCACTTTAAAGAATTCATTTTGAACTGTCTCATGAAAATTGTGCTTCAGGAGGCCAAGGAACATAGTGAACTGGGCCAGCTTTAAGCTAAGCTATACTTCTAGAACAGTGTTTCTCAACCTTGACAATTTTAAGGCATGTGGACTTCAACTCCCAGAATTCCACAGCCAGCAATGCTGGCTGTGGAATTCTGGAAGTTGAAGTCCACATGCCTTAAAATTGTCAAGGTTGAGAAACACTGTTCTAGAAGCTCTGCCTATCACTAGTTCTTTCCTCCATTATCTGTCTTTACATAGAGATTGGATCCTTCCTTCCTTCCTTCCTCCCTCCCTCCCTCCCTTCCTTCCTTCCTTTCTTTCTTTCTCTCTCTCTCTCTTCCTCCCTCCTCCAAATGGCCTATCAAAGCAAGGCCCAATAGTTAAAAACTTCCTGCCCCCTCCAATTATACAGCAGTGTAGGTTAAATATGAAATTGTCTGCTTTTGTTTCAACGAGATCTGGGGGCATTGAACAGACTAGATGTTTGATTTTGTTTTGTGAAGGGAAAAATGGAAGGTTAAACCATAAAATGGAGTCCTTGGTGCTCTCTGAACTTGGTAGTTTGTTTGCAGATGTTTCATTATCCAACTAGCAACTCAACTAGGTAACATCAACATTTAGGTAACCCAAATGGGAACATCGTCAATGCTAGTGAGAGTGGAATTTGCTCTCTGTTTATATAGAATTGCTTGATCTGTCACTGTTGGTGGGGCTATTGCTTCTTTTTGGTTACATTGCTGGTGGGGGTTGCACTGTTGGTGGAGTTATTTGATAGGGCTGCAGCAGCCTGAAGGACCAGAACAAGTTAACTGACAACCTATATTCTGATCAACATGTTCTGAAAAAATAAAAAACCCACGCAATTTTATCAACCAACTACAGCAGAACCAACCCAATGTAAAGCATAACACAGCCATATACTAACAACATCTTAGAAACAACCAACAGACTATTACAACTACCTGGCATCACTGTAGGATACAAACCAACTAAAATCCTCCAAGTCATCCTAATTAAACCAAAAGCACCAAAAAACAGGAGTCATCTATAATATACAATGTAAGGACTGTAATAGCTACTATTAGGACAGACAAGCAGAAGACTAGAAGAGTGCATCCAACTAGTAATCAGATTACCTGAAAACTCCTTAACCTCACATCACATTGACAGACTCAACCAGAGCTTCCACTGGGAAATTCTGAGCATCCTAGACCATGGGTCAGCAACCCATGGCTCCGGACCTGCATGCGGCTCTTTGAGCCTTCTCCTGCGGCTCTCAGCCTCCTCCGCCATTTGCAGAGAGAGAGAGAGAGACAGAGAGAGGCACTTGCACTTCCCTTCTCTCTCTCTCTGTCTCTCTCTCTCTCTCACACACACACACACAGACACACTGAGTGGGGGAAGAGGACTGGCAGACCAAGGGCAGGAGAAAGCTTGTCAGCTTGTCGGAGAACAACGTGAAGCCAGCTTGCCAGGTGAGCAAAAGATCGGAGAGAGGGAGAGAGAGGGAGGGAGAGAGAGGGAGAGAACTCATGCACATCAGTCTCTATTTCTTTTTAATTAAACTCTTCAATCAAGCTTCCCTTCTTTGCGTGCGCACGCATGCACACGTTTTACGGCTCCCAGTGTTTTCTTTTCTCTGGGAAACGGGTCCAAGTGGCTCTTTGAGTGTTTAAGGTTGCCGACCCCTGTCCTAGACCAAGCTAAATCCAAAATTCTTGGAATTCTTGGAAGCTTGATATTCAGCCAAATTAGCTATCACATTTGCACATCATTCAAGAGAGACAATAAAAAGCTAAGAAAGAAAGAAAAAGACCAGAACACATTCTCTCCAGCATCCAATAGTCAGATAATCAGGGATTAATACCAGACAAACAAGCAGAAAACAATATTCTAATCAAGTAACTACCAAGTAGAAAATGACACTCACTAGTACTGATGATATTACCTAACCACACTGATGTTACCTATTGCAGAAATATCTGCAAGCAAACAACCAAGCTTGGAGAACAATAAAGACTTCAAATTTCAACTCTGGCCTATATATATTTTTTCCTATTTAAATTAAAAAAGCCATTCTATTGATTCAACCCTGATTTATTATTATTATTTTTTAAAAAATAGCCATTTATTGCCAGGGAAGAATATTTGAAAAAGATGGAACAATATTATTGAAGTCACCAGGAACTCTTATTTTTTAAATGTTCTGTAAATTCTTTATTTCTCCCCTTGGTATTTTTTTCCAGTGTTCCTACAAGATATCTATTTCTATTTCAGTTCCTTTGGGTTGAGCATTACTGTCTTCTTCATCTTGCAAATGCTGCTAGAAGATTTTTTTTCATAGAGAAAGAAACTGTGCAAAACTATGCATGCTTACTTGGAACTACTGTATTTATTTATTTATTTATTTATTAATTCAATTTATATCCCGCCCTTCTCCTTACCGGACTCAGGGCGGCTAACAGCCTTATAAAACAATGCAACAATAAATACCTAATTTAAAACCAAATTAAAAAGAAATATTTGTTATGGCCTATATAATTAAAATTTCTCTTAAAAAAACCCACTAAAATTCCCTAGGCCAATCCCGCTTGTTGGAAGAGCCATGTCTTTAGGGCGCGGCGGAAGGAGGGGAGATCCGGGATCACCCGGATCTCTGGGGGTAGTTCGTTCCAGAGGGT
>NW_015395441.1:0-4829 GCF_001527695.2 Protobothrops mucrosquamatus | reverse complement strand
TATATAATCAACAGGCCCACTTGTACCCCTTGTCCCCACTTCACAAGGAGAGACTCCACACCGTCTATCTGAGGTACAGTGGTCTCCCTCGGACATAGGCTCTCCCTTATAATGACCGCTACCCCACCGCCCCTACCCCAGGTCCTTGGCTGATGAAATACCTGGAAACCCGGCGGGCAGATGTCCACGAGGGGTACACTCCCTTCCGCGCCCAACCAGGTCTCGGTGATCCCTGCCAGGTCCGCACCCCCCTCTTGAATAAGATCTTGAATGAGGGGGGCCTTATTTACCACGGACCTGGCATTGCATAACATCAGCCGGTGATCCCGGGCCCGAGGTTCTAAGATCCCTGGGGACTGAGTAGAGTCCTGAGGACCGGAGCACCCGCAAGCTTGTAAGCAGCGTGTGCGTGCTCCCAAAACCCGATATGGTCCTCTGCTCCCGCCATATCTGCCCCTCCCACTGACCGTATGTCACATTATGGTTAATGGGGCTTAGATCCTAGTGTGTTTAGTATCTCAGTCTTTAATTCTAAACCTATATTTCAAATCTGTGTGGAATAAATGCCAAAATCCCCCCCCCCAGATCTTGACTGTATTTTTAAAGCCTCCCAACACATTACTGCTATTGCATTCAAGCATTGTTCTCAATGCAAAATAGTCCTTGGAAAATTATACACTATAAAATCATATAAAACTTACAATTCTATTTATTCCTATTTTACTAATTCCTGTATTGAATTAGCTTCAGAGCAAAGTGAACTTTATTATACAGTATTTTATTATTTTGATAAAGTAATAATTGCAATCTCACTCATGTATGAGTAGAAAAATATATTAACTTTATTTAGATTGTAATCTTTTACAGGTTTCTCCAGGAGAAAAATTGTTGAAATGAATGGAGCTTATTCATGAGATTGAACTCAATTACCAAAAGAAATAGTGGCAAACAATGCTATAGAATCATATTATATCTAACCAGGACTGGAAAATGCACAGAATGTAATAAAATATTCTCACCTTGACACTAATACTATCCTGAAGTATTTGAACCTATTGTTACTATTCCCTTGATAATAGGAACTATTGCTGTTGGTTTAATATGTTGTTATTTGGATATTTTGAGTTCTTTCTAAAATGTTTAGATATACAAAATTTAAATTAGAAATAAAGCATTTCAATTAACCTGAAAAATCCAGGTGATAGTGATTTTCATTGAATAAATTTTCCTCCTTTGTACTCCAGCTTTTTTCTCAATACAAAATGTTTTTATTTTGCATATATTTTTATTTATGTAGTTTAACATTTTATATAATCTCTCTCTCTGTATACACACACACACACACACACACACACATTCATAAACAAGTGAACAAGTGTGTGTTCAATTTTACTAAGTTACTTGGAATTTGCTGCCCTGTGAGTATGCTTAGAATTCCACCTTTATTTTATTAAAATAAATAGGAAATATGCAGCTTTAGTCTAAGTGGTTTTTAGTGATGACACTAATGATAATGACTATTTGGATACAATAAAATTCAATAGTTACTGAAGCTTGAGTTATACTCAAGAGAGATAAGAAAGTTATCTCTCTTCCCTATTCAACAAAAATTAGAATGCCTACCTGGTAACCAAAGGTGTTGTTTTGTGATCCATGACGCGGAACACCGGGGTTTTCACAGGCTGTCCGAGTAGGTTCTTTGTCCAAAAATAAAAAAAAGTATGTGAAATAAAATAGTTTTTTTTTTAAAAAAAACAACTTACATTCATTTATACCCAAATGCTTCCAAACAGTTTTTGGAAGTGCCAACATTTCAATGAGTTTGAATATTGAAACTCATATTTCATAAAATATTAATGCAAGGTTTAGACTGCTGCTTAAATGTGAACACAAATGCTTTACCCTTTGATTCCTTATCTTTCATTCCTTATGATTATTTATTGGATGTGAAAATTGTCCCAATAAAGCTATGCAATGCTAAAAAGACAACAGGCCAAATTCTGCATCTCCAGTGGTAACTTTCCTTCCCTGCTTGAATGTCCACAAAGAACAATTTATATAAAAATCTTTTCATAGTAATACAGAGGCCCTATAATCAATCTAATGGATATCCCTGCAGTCCTGCTTAGAATGAATTCACTAACTGGGGCTTAGGTTAGTCACAGGTTATTAGTCATAATCTGATTTCAGTGGACCTGTTTAAAGCATTACCAAATTTGTATTCCATTCTAAATGCCACAGTGCATAAGAACCTGTTCCTTGGTAAGATTGCAATTTTGCACTGAAGATGCAATTATATATCCTGTTATATGTTATGGAAGAGCAGGATGCTTAGAAAAATTGCATGCACCTGTGCTCCTACCTGGGCCCTGTCCCCAGTGTCAGCAAGGCAGAGTTGCCAATACTGCTTCAACCTTGAAACAGGTGTGAGAGGAGACGTGTGTTTTGGAAGCTCTGCAACCACCAGCAAACAGAGTAAAGCAGCCAGTTTTTTTTTTTAAAAAAAAGGAGAGATGTTTTTCCTTCAAAGGGAGTAAATGGTCCAAATGAGAACAGCCACAGCAAAAACAGAAGTGTGTTAAGGAAAAGTAAAAATATAAAAATACAATGTAGAAAGTTGAAAGTATTCTACATGCTGGCCAGTACCAGAGTAGAAAAAAGACACAAGAAATTTCAGAGATAAAAATTAAGGCAGAATAGTATTTTAAGAAGTAAATATATAGTGGAATTACTACACAGTGCAGTTTTGTAATAGAAACCACTCACATACAGTCTTCTAAGTTTCATAATTCATCTTTGTAGCTTGAATTTTTTTAAATTAAAAAATATCCCAAACTCTAGAGCCCAGAACACATGTGTAGTACAAACTTTCTGTTAGTTGGGGTATTGAATACTTTTAGCCTGTTGAATTATAGCTCTCCAATTGTTGAAAACACACACTAAGAATCCTTTTAGCAATGTAGAATGGCTCCAAAAGTATGCACATATGAGGGCGGGAATTGAATTTTCCCTGTATACATAGTTCTAGACTTATAACTATAATTCAGACTGGTCATAAGTCATGGCAGTCATTAAATGGCATACCATGTGACCAATTTTACAACTTTGTTTTCCTCAGTCATTAAGCAACTCCCCTCTTTGCTTAATGACAGATCATCAAGCAAATGCCCAGTTGTTAAGTGAATCCTTTATACCCAATGTTTTTTTTTTGTCAGAAACAGGAAGTAAACATTGGAAACCAGGAAAAATACCACAAAATGATGGTCACAAAAACAGGGGATACTGCAAAGGGTTATAAATACAAGCTGGTTGCCAAGCAGTACAAGACTGCAGTGGGTTAAAAGTAACTCTGGGAAGACCACTGTAACTTTTAAAAGTCACTAAGAAAATGTGTGTTAAAGGACTACTAGTTGTGCAAAGGTGCCTGATGAAAACAATTGGCTAGTTGCAATCCTACATCCACTTAAGCAATAAACCCGAGAATACAGTAGCATATGACTATTTAAGACTGCACTGTAAGGAAAGAGTGTAAAGCATTGTTTTTAATTGGAGCCATTTTAAAACATGTGGGCTTCAACTTCCAGAATTCTAAAACAAGCATCATGGTTTGATGACTCCCCCAGATGCATCTCCAGATACTTCTCCAGATGTCAATTTGGAGGAGGATGAACCAGTCCCAGACACATCAGGATTGGAGTTGGTCAATGGTTCCAAGCAGCCGGCTGAGAGTGATTTGGCTGAAGCACAGCTGCAGCAGGACAACCCTGAAACTTCAAGTGGGGAAGCATGCAGCTGCATCTGATTAGTGATGATGATGACGAGTTGCTTTCTGTACCTGATCAAGAACATGTAGGGCAGAGAAAAGGCAGGCACAGTGAAGGTCATCCCAATTATTTGTGAGGAGGCAGCCTTGTCCCTCTTGATGGGCTCCACCAGAAGCTGGCTATTTAGCATAATAGACAGATGGAGACAATGCTGGGAACATGTTCATTTTCTAGCTGTGTGTTTCCTGGTCATTGTGATTCCTGCCTTGCTTTGGATTGACACCATGCCTTGACTTTGGATTGTGCCTTCTGAACTCTGGACTTTTCTTTTCTCTTGAATCCTCTTGTGTTGTAGATTTAATTTTCCCTGGTATATTTGTCTTGTTTGGGAAACTTTGTTTCTGTATACTAGCATTGGTCTGCTTTTGCCTGGGCTAGTTCTGGGGCTTTGGTAAATGGAATTGCTGTGGAACATTAATAAACCTACTAAAACACTCTTATGTTTGCATTCAGACTGAGCAGGACAGCACACATGAACAGAAAATTCTAGCAGTTGAAGTCCACACAACTTAAACACTGTTGTAATTTTTTTTAAAAAAAACACCAATATAACAAGCTACCAATTAGGAAAGATGCCACCATACCTATACAATGTGGAGATGATCCGCTCCATGTACCATCTGCTTGACATATGCGAGTGCTGGAACCAACCAACACAAATGGAGGATTACAACTGAAAGAGACTTCTGATTGATAAATAAAGCTTTTGCCTTCCCGTTTGCCTTGAGCAGGTACTCCTGGGTCACCGCAAAACTTTGCTGTAGAAAAAGAAATACGTGGAAAATATATTGATATTTCTTTTTAGATGGATATACTTGTATCTGGTGAAAAACAGAAAGCTTGAAGCCTTTTATAATCATAAAAAATCTGCTCTAAAATAAGAAGTGGAAATGCAGTATGTACTGTACTTATATACCTACAGAAGGTATAAATATAAATCATATTCTTAAGATAGAAAGGGCTAAATCTTACTTGTTTTTTTCTATGTAAATATCAAAAGCTAAT
>NW_015395440.1:3360-7368 GCF_001527695.2 Protobothrops mucrosquamatus | reverse complement strand
TGTAGATTCTCAGTTATCCAGGTCATGATTGTCCCAAAAGTGCTTTTTCAAAAGGCAATTGATCTTTATTTTTCCTTGCAGACTTTTCACTTTCTCATCCAAGAAGCTTCTTCGGTTCTGACATGATGTTCAGGAGGTTTCAAGCATGTGTGTGCATCCCTCTCTCTCTCTTTCTCTCTCTCTCTCTCTCTGTGTGTGTTTGTGTGTGTGTGTGTGTGTGTGAGAGAGAGAGAGAGAGAGAGAGAGAGAGAGAGAATGGGGAAACCAGATTGCTTTAATAACGCCAAACTACCTTTGCCATCACTGCTGGAATTTTCCCCACCTGGTCACTGATTCATTCCCAATTTGCTTTTTGCAGTCATTTCCAAGCTTGATCCCTTCTCCTCCCTCCTGTGAAATCAGTAATCACATCTTTTAATTTCTTTCCTTTCCTACCGAGATGACAAGTGTAATACTTTTTTTCCCCCTTCTGTTTTTCTTTTTCTTTTTTTCCCACCCGAATGCCATAAATGATATTGTGACAAATGTCAACTAGTTTGGAGAAGGGAGAAGGCAAAATAATGATGTATGATCACAATTTCCTGCAAAGGAAAGGGGTCCTTGCCTTGCTGAAGAACTTCAGTTAGAGAACACCACTGTGATAGCAAATGGAATGCTGAGTCAATCAGACTCATTAGGAAACCTCTAGTATCTGAGGCTGGATCCTGGTTTCCTTACAAATCATCTCTGTTTTCCTCTATTTCTTTTTGTTGTCAGAACTTCCTAAAAACAGAACAGAATTTCTTTAAAAAACAAACAAACCCTCATGCATTTCATTAATGTTCCATATTTTAACCACGGACTAAAAAAAAAACCTGCTAATATCTCTGTCCAGTTCACAGTGGATTGTCTGTTTTTCTAACCTTTCCACTTTGACCATCTCAATAACTTTGCCCTTTTTAAGGCATCCAGCTAGAAATCTGGAGACTGTGGATTCTAATTTCACCTTGAACATAAAGCCAGATGGGTGACCTTGAGCCAGTCACTTTCTCTCAGCCCTAAGATTAGAAATGTAAGGGCCAGATCTTCTGAAGGCTCCAAATAGGTTGGGTTTCAATTCCCACGATCCTACAATCAGATTGGAGGAAGCTAGTTTTCATGCAGTGTTTTGGAATTGGTTGGAATTATAGGATATTCAACAGCAAAACAAAAAAACGAAAAATAAACCTCAAGCTTAATTGACCTCCATTGCGTTTACACAGAAATCTGAATAAATTGTATCGTTGCTGGAGACACAATGAAATTAATGCTGCCTTTAAACATTTGTACAGCGTATTATAATTGTTCCATTTTTGGAATACATTATTACAAGTAATAACTCAGCATTGAGATATGATTTAATCTTCAGATGCTCATGTTCTTTTGAACTATGTACCTATTGCCTGGAAATTGAAATCTGGACAAGGAAAGTGATTTTTTCCCCTACCTTATTAACAGCTAAAAGATATTCTTCAACATTTATAAGATAAACGTATGGCCCAAACTATTCAATGTATAGGAAAACTGCTTTTATTAGCAATTTATGAATGAATTTCATATGGATGTATATTAGCTATGGATAACCAGAATAAAATATTTTATTCTGTTTTTTGAAATCCTTATTGATCTTTTACATTGCTTATTTATCCAGGTATATATGTCTTGTATGCTTTCCTTTCTTTTTATTTTTCTTTAGGGTTTATTTTTTAATTTGTGTATAACTTTCTGCATCATTTCTTTTTTTTACCTTTCTGCTTGTCTTTCATAGTCAATTAATATTAAAAAAAAATGGAGCAAGGGTCGAGAGTTCCATTCACTTTATCCTGGAAATAACTGCTATCCACAAATTCTTCTTTAAACAGAATAGTGTCAAGACTTCACAGCAAGATTTAGATTCTGTCCCATTGGTCAAATATTGCAGTCAGTGAATAGTTAGGTGACACGTCTTCTGGTGCTAGACTTCTGCAGTGAACATTGTAATGAAAAGTCATAGGAGTGGGTCATTCAAGCATTCTTTACTTTCAACTCTTTTTCTAGGAGGATTAGGCAAATGACCACATTCAGTTATGCCAATTCAGCTGACCAGTAAAGTTAGTGGAGTCATGTCTGCGATCCAGTGCATTTGGTGCTGAACGGGTTAAATGAGTGGGTCAAGTTGACCCCATTTTGTTTTTCCCATAATGCACTTACCCTTCCATTTACCAAGTTAAGCCTGTTGTAGAAACAGGTCTACAGTATGAATGAATGCTGATTTTGAATTTGTGCTCTCCATGGTGCTGAAAATTCAACTACGCACCTTTTGAATTTTTATTTTCAGCTTTCCTACCATTGGGCAATATAGTATTATAGGCTTTCATGATTTATTAACATCACTGCTCGGTCAAAGATTGTGATCCATGGATACGTTTTGCAGTCCAAAGTTTGTTCTCATTGGCAAAACTACTTTTCCTCTTTATTATATATCTCTTTAACCCTCCTGATTTTAAAGATGTCGGTTGGTGAGCTGTAGTTGGGAATCAAAAGGAGAAAATCTTATTGCATGAAGGAAGCCCAGTTGCTTAAGATTAGATCTGTTTGAAGTTTGTTTACAGTCCAAGACCAATCATTTAAAATGCATGAAATAGAATGTATGTGTGGGTGTAAGAACCAAGGATAGGAAGAGTATTGATGCTTTTGAATGTTGGTGTGGGAGAAGACTCTTGAGAATATCACGGACAGCAAAGGAAAAAACAACCCATGAACAAATGAACCCAGAGTTCTCACTTGAGGCTCAAATTATAACCAGGCTCAAATTATCCTACTTTGGATATATTATGCAAGGAACCAGCTTTCTGGAAAGTTTCTAATGCTTGGAAAGATGGAAGGAAAGAGAAGAAGTGATGATCAGAACCAAGATGGATGGACTCTGTTAAGAGTGGTGATGGCTGCACTGTTGGGACACTTGAAAAAACAGGTTAGAGCAGGGGTGGGCAACCTTGGCTCTTTTATGACTTGTGGACTTCAACTCCCAGAATTCCTGGCTGGCTCATAAAAGAGCCAAGCTTGCCTACCCCTGGGTTAGGGATAAATCATTGTGGACAAAAATCTAAAAGGATGCTAAGAGTAGAAATGAGTTGATGATATGTAGAATCCATTAATCAATTAAGTAATCAGATATGTCTCCTATGGTTAGAAAACCAACTCTTTGTATGACCCTGGGATGACCTTTTTCCCTTTCAGAGCCAGTTTTCAGATAGCCCAAAAGAAGACTGCAAAATTATCAAGTGCTATGGTTTATAGAAGCCATATGATTAGATTTCAACCAATTTCAACCAGTTTCCTGATTCCGAAACAATTGGGTGGCCATCAAAGCACAGAATAAATGTGTTATGTGTTGTGTATATTTACATCTTTTGTTTAAGGCACCAAAATGTAGGAATCAAAAATAAGGTTGATGACTACAGTGAGACATTATAACATTGCTGGTGCGTTACAGAGATACCGTTTCAAAAATATTGTTGTATACACATACATCCCTGGGAAGTTGTATCCCACTGTGCTTAGGAAACCAAGAGGATTAAAACATTATTGGTGTCATTGCATAGATAAAAAGGGTATTATTGCTGGATGGTAGGAATTATTTACTCCCATCGGCCGGTACGCTCCCACAGAGTGGGTCTCCTCAGGGTGCCGTCAGCCAGACAGTGCCGTCTGGCGACCCCCAGGGGGAGGACCTTCTCGGTGGGAGCCCCCACCCTCTGGAACGAACTACCCCCAGAGATCCGGGTGATCCCGGATCTCCCCTCCTTCCACCGCGCCCTAAAGACATGGCTTTTTCAACAAGCGGGTTTGGCCTAGGGAATTTTAGTGGGGTTTTTAAGGGTAATTTTAAGGGTAATTTTAACGATTGGCCTTTACGAATATTTTCTTTTAATTTGGTTTTAATATGGATATTTATTGTAATGTTGTTTTATAAGGCTGTTAGCCGCCCTGAGTCCGGTGAGGAGAAGG
>NW_015395440.1:0-1867 GCF_001527695.2 Protobothrops mucrosquamatus | reverse complement strand
AAAGCCATGTCTTGAGGGCGCGGCGGAAGGTTAGGAGATCCGGGATCGTCCGGATCTCGGGGGGTAGTTCGTTCCAGAGGGTGGGGGCACCCACAGAGAAGGCCCTCCCCCTGGGGGTCGCCAGCCGACACTGCCTGGCCGACGGCACCCTGAGGAGGCCCGCTCTGTGGGAGCGTACCGGTCTGTGGGAGGGAATCTTAAAAGATCGAGGATCTTTCTCCCTTCAAAAAACCAGAGCAGGGAGAGCTTGTGGGTTTTTATTTTTTATTGTGTGTGTGTGTGTGTGTGTGTGAAGTCTCATGCTGTTGACTGGAGAATAATTCCAGGGGAGTTTGAAAAGGGTTGAAATGGATGACGGCATCTTTGGTCTCACCAAAGGGTTTGCAGCAATACAATCCAAGGGATTCTTGAAGGAAAGATATAATGGAACCGTTAATGCTTTTAGTGGCCTGCTGTTGTTGTTGTTTTTTTTCCTTCCACCAACAACAAACAAACAAACGAGCAGAAAAGCATTTCCATCTGGGATTCCTGCTGCTGTCACTGCTGCTGCGGACGCAGATAGGAACGATCCATTCCCCAGGACTGCTAAATTGTCTTCCCTGGCCTGGAAATAGGCAAGCTTATCTTCTGGATGCAGACAAGAGTATTCCGCCAGGCAGCAGAGTTTCCGTAAAGGAATTCTCCCTCCTGCAATTACATCTGAACTTTTGAATGGAGAGGCCCTCTAGCATGCCTTTGACCTTGCGGTCCCCAGGGTCTGTTTCGTGGAGGACCGAGTCAGAATGTAGAAGGGAGGAAGGAATCTCGTGTTTTTTCTTCCTTTTCCTCCTCCTCCTCCTCCTCCTCCTGTTCTCCTCCTTCTCCTCTTCCTCTTCCTCCTCCTCCTCCTCCTCTTCTCCTCCTCTTCTCTTCTCTCCTCCTCTCCACTTCTCTTCCTCCTCTTCTCTTCTCTTCCTCCTTCTCCAACTGCTCTCTTCCTTCTCTTCTTGTCATCTCTTCTTCTCTCCTCCTCTTCCTCTTCTCTTCTCTTCTTCTTCATCCTCCTCCTCTTCCTCTCCTTTAAACTTTGCTCCTTTATTATTCAAATGGTGCACCGACAAAATAAGGAATAGAAGACAGAAAGGTAGTTGTAGGTCTCAGGAGAAACAAACAAATGTTTTTTTTCCTCAACCGAGAATGAGAAAAATGTGGGATGCACTTCCTTCAGAATTTTTTTTATTATTATTCTGTACTCTGTTTCTTGAATCCCCTGATGAAGGGGAACTCTTTTTATTTATTGATTTGTTCGGGGCTTTTTTTTATTGCTGGAACTGACACTCTTCCAGGTTTATCCTTTCAACAATAAAGCATTGGATATGTTTGCTACTTTGAGTTATTTGTAAAAATAATAAGGCGGAGTATAAATAAATAAATAAACAAACAAACAAACAAACACATGCACACAGTACATATATGACAGTCCACATGGATGGACTCAGTTACAGGGGCAATAGGTGCACAACAGACCAGATTAGGAACGGATTGTTAAGGAGAAAGTCTATCGATAGTTGCTAAGAGCTGACACTGACTTGATGGCAGATAATCTGTAAATCACACTTTTGACTCTAATAAGAAATCAACAAAGTGCCCTGGCATCATGGCAGATATACTGTCATCCTTACAGAACAAGCCCTCGTTCGATTGGACCTAGCCAAATCCTTTTGGAAATAAATCATCTATCATTTTCACCCCTCTCTCGAGCGAATAGATCTTTCCTGTAAGGAAACTATTTTTTCAAAACACAATGTATGGTTGCAAAGAGTCCACTAAGGAAATATGCATGAGTTTCTCTGCATTGTTAATCTTTGTAGCGTGAACAGGTGTGAGT
>NW_015395439.1:8590-10107 GCF_001527695.2 Protobothrops mucrosquamatus | reverse complement strand
TCTCGGAGAAAAGGTAGCGGAACTCAAACCTGGCCACGCCCTCATCAAACCCTAGGACCGCCCCTTTAGAGAACAGGAATGCAAGTAAAATTTGGGAGGGGCTATTTCCGGTGTGGGAGGGGCTATTTCCGGTGCGGCCGGCCCGGAAAAAGGTGCCGGAACGCGGTTCCGCCGCGTTCCGGCTGAAAAAAAGCCCTGGCTTTATTAGTTTCTTACCATTAATGAGTACCGTAATATGGTGTCTGTAGCTTAACTGGCTTAGAGCAATATTTATATATAAACATGCTTAGCATGTTTTAGGAATTCAGCCAATAGTTTAATGGTCAATGTCATTGTTTAAATTATACATGGCTTAGTGTGATGGATAAACCCAGCCACCAATTAGAGTAGCCAAATCTTACACATTTGTACATTGTCTTGATTTTTCTGTGCTACCCAAACACACACACACATACTTACACACACACACACACACACACACACAGAGAGAGAGAGAGAGAGAGAGAGAGAGAGAGAGAGAGAGAGAGAGAGAGAACTTTAATAATTTTACCAAGTCTAGAAAATAATCTTATTAGTTTTCTAAGCAATGTTTAAAATTTAGTCTCCAGAAAACAGATGCTTTTTCCCCTTAGCATTAGAGCATGGTGGGATGGGCTTCCATTTACAAATGTAATTTAATCCCATGGGAAATTAATCTTGTTAAAATATTGTCAGGTTAATTGAAATTGATTTGTGATTTACTAAACACAGTATTTGCTAATCAAATATCAGGCTTAGAAGCTTTGGTGGTTTCAGAGATTCCTATTAGTTTTACACTAAATGTAATCAGCAAGTCAAATATATGGACAGATAAATGCACTGGAACATTTTTTTTCACTCTCTTTTTAAAATGGATAACACTTATCTGTCAATAATTTACCTTTCACAAAATGATACGCTTTGGGATAAATGAGTTAGTCATGAAGTCTGGGTTATTTCTATGTGTTTTTTGTCAATACCTCACATTTACTTTCCATTTGCTTAATTATTTCTCTAATGTGTTGCTTCAGGCTATTGAAAACTATCTTCACAAAAACATACATGGATTATTATGTTCTGGATATCCTTGATAAAAGGGGAAAAATAGGCATTTGATACCCCCCTCCCCAAATGAAGCATCATGGTCTGAAATATGTCTTCTGTATATGTAATTAAAATATTCCTTCCTTCCCTTATGAATACCATTGCTTGGTTTTTTTTTAAAATGATTGATTATTATTACCTGTATTTCTTATATTGCTTTGGTTTATAGATAGACATTTTCTTTACAGTTACTCTCCCAGATGAAGATGAACGTTCCAATAAAAGAGACTATTTGTAGCTCAAGGTTGAATGGTGGGGTCCTTGATGCTCTCTGAATTTGGTGGTATTCCTGCAGACATTTCATTACCAAGCTAGGTTAACACCATCAGTGCACAGGACATGATGCAGCAATGATGATAATGTCACCTAGTTTGGTAATGAAATGTCTGCAAGAA
>NW_015395439.1:3797-7305 GCF_001527695.2 Protobothrops mucrosquamatus | reverse complement strand
AGACACAACTTTTTTGTTACAGATTGCATTTTATGTCCTTGCTATTAAATGTGCATAATTATTAAAATGTGTCTGAAATTTCTCGTTACAGAAAGCTCTTCTTTACAGATTATGGAAATGTTGCTAAAATTGAGAGATGTGATATGGATGGCATGAACAGAACAAGGATAGTAATATCTAAAATAGAGCAGCCGACTGCACTTACACTTGACCTTGTCAACAAATATGTTTACTGGATTGATGTCTACCTTGACTTTCTAGGAGTGGTTGACTACCAAGGACGTAACAGGCAAACTATAATTGAAGGCCAACTGGTAAGTATCTCTTAATGTTGCCTGTTAAAATCTGTTGTGATTTCTGAAGGTATGCGAAAATCTAAATAATGCACATTTTTGAACCACACCAAGATTGTACAAATCCAAAATACTGTGCATTATTTATTTTTTTTCTCTCTCTCTCTTTCTATATACAATCTTGTTTTTTCAAATATGGAAAGATCTTTCAAGGAAACACTATTTTTTTTAAAAAAAAAAACCTATCATGTCAAATTAATAATGAGGCTTCTTTTTCTGTATTATATTATATTCAAAAGAGTAGATTATTGCTTAACTTCAAAAAGAACAGGGTCAATCAGCTCATGGACAAGTATGCTAATGAAAAGGGATTCACTCACCTTTCTCTCTATTAGAATTTAAATAAGAAGAGGCTCAATATTTGAATAAGATAGAATAGATTGAGATAAGAGAAACAAAGATGACCAGGAGATTAGAAACTTACCTATTTGAAGAAAGATAAAGGCAACTGGTTTAAATTACAATTGGAAACATTTTATTGGTGATTGGTAGTAGTTTTCAAGTTCCTGAAGAATTGTCAAATGGAAGAAAACCACATCTAATACATAGTCGTCTGCAGGATACTAGTTTTAAATTAACAGAAATATGATTTTCAGTTTAATATTAGGACAATTAGTCACCACCTACTACAATGCTCTCTACATAGGGCAGCCCTTGAAGAGCATCCAGGAGCTGCAACTGGTTCACAATGTAGCGGGACATCCAATTTTGGGTGCATTTGAGCAGCACCACTACTGCATGAGCTGTACTGGCTCCCAACTGCTTTTTTGGTGCAATTCAGTATGCTGGTTATCACCTTTAAATAGCACAGGGCCAGATTATTTGCCTACTCTACTAGGTTAGATAGGATGGTGCACTCCATATTCCTTCCCTTAGGTGTTGCTATGAGGCAGGTCATTGGAAGTGAATCTCCTTGGTGGCTACCCCAAACCCATTGGAACAACCTCCCACCTGTCCCTTGGAAAGTCTACGAAGACCAGGCTGTTCCCCATGCTCTGGACTAGGGTGGGTTTCAGCTGTAAGGATTGTTGGTCTGTTGCCTATGCATTTCTTTTTAATTATGGTTTTTATGGATTGTTGTGAGCTACTTAGAATTACTATATGAGATAGGCAGTCATCAATGTTCTGTAAATAAACACATGAAATACTGTAAATAAAACATTGATTACATTAAAAACATGTTGACAATAAAAGCAACTGATGACGGACTTCTGGTTCCGGATCGCGGCGCTTGCAGCTGTGTGAGGAGACTGCTCTCCTCCCCAGCTGAGTTTCCGCTGCTGGTAGACCCTTAATCGGGTCGAAAAGCCACCTTGGAGTGGGCGGCTACCGCTGAGGAGGTCCTCGTTGTCCGTGGGAGAGCGGCAGCTTCTTCCAGGGCCCGAGATTGCTCGTTTGGGCTGACGGTGGAAAGACCGGCCACTAAAATGGCCATTCACCTTGCCGCTGTAACCAGAAGTCAGAAGAACATCTAAGCACAGGAACCACCGTGGCTGAGCCGGGTGAGACTTTTTTTTTGTCCCTCTCTTGGTTTTCCTTTTTCTTTTGTGCCTGTAAAAAGCACCTTTGAAATTATTTCCCTGCTCTAAGAAGGCGGCATTTGTGAGTGTGGGAAAAAGAAGCTTAAATGGACTGAATTAATTTAAAGTGATTTTTTTTCTATTTATTTTTTTTAAATTCACTTTGGGGTCTTGGAAAAAATTTTTTAATATTGAATCTGCTATTGGACTTGAATTCTCCTTTTTTCTGTGTTTCCTGATCTTGTTTATGAGATTCCTGGTCTCTGGGAGAAGAATTTACATTGTACTGAGGACACCTTGTGGAAAAAGTTAAAATTGCAACTCTCTCTTTTTTCTGATGGTGAGACTGACTTTGACCTTCAGATTACCATAAAAGGAAAAATACAAAGAAAATTAACAGCTGCACTGGTGGGGGTGGATACTGATTAAATGTTCCTTGAACACAGCCTCTACTAAATGATACAGACTGTTCCTAATTATTTTTGAAATGGAGTAACCCTATGTTCAACTTGACTATAAGCTCATACTGGAAAAACTTTATGAAGCTACTGATGAAATATGTTTGCAAATAAAAGAATTTACTATGGAAATAAAAAACAGAAATCCTGCTTTGAATTTACAAATTGACCCTCAGACTTTATTTGAGCATTCTATAGACCAAAAAACAACAGAAGCGGGACTAACCAAGGGTAAAGAAGATTCTATTTTACTTCACATGCATGCTGATGAGATCTCCGAGGAACCAAAAAGGACTGTAATTAAATCACCTACAACTCTAAAACCAACAGAAATGGACAGACAAGCTGAACGAACTGAGAATTATGGTAATTTGGATAAGCAACTATTATCTACAAAGTTGGACATAACTGAGCCTGCTATTCAACAGTTTCAAACGTGGAGATTTGACTTTAAAACAACCAGGGATTACTTACAAAGGAACTGGATCTCTAAAACAGAAAAGGGGACTGTTTGATACAAAGGACACCACAAGGCATAAAAAGTGATTTGTTCATTGATATAGAGGCATTGATATAGAGTTCATTGATATAGAGGCATTGATATAGAGGCATTGTTATGGAAACCTGTTTGGCATAAAAGGAAAGCTAGAATAAGATTTAAGAGTGTGACTTAAGGCTTCATGTAACGGGTTTAAAAGGTTTATTAGATATGGACTGATTTATGGCTTAAGACAGTTAAATAAGACGTTAGATTGAATAAAAATTAATTAAAGGTTTGAATTTAATAAGAGGTTTGTTTATGTATTAATATATTTTGGATATAGTAATTTTGGGAGGAGGTTAAAGGAATTTCATATTGATAGATTATAAAATAGAATAGAAATAGTAAGGTATTTTTCTTTTTTCTTTTTTCTTGGTTTTGTCTTTGTTTCTTATTTTTTGTTCTTTTTTTCTTTTCTGTTTTGAACTATTTTTTTATTAGAAATGATAGCTACTTTGTAATGCAAGAAGAATAAGATAAAAGAAGAAATGATACTAATAAATGTTTATTGAATATGTTAAGGAAAAAGGCAATGGGGAGACACCCGAAGTGTTAATTATGCATTTAGATTAGAAATATGGAATATAGCATTTGAAATAGTTAAGCTCAACACAGGATTTGGATTTGTGGATTTAT
>NW_015395439.1:0-3706 GCF_001527695.2 Protobothrops mucrosquamatus | reverse complement strand
AGAATAAGATAAAAGAAGAAATGATACTAATAAATGTTTATTGAATATGTTAAGGAAAAAGGCAATGGGGAGACACCCGAAGTGTTAATTATGCATTTAGATTAGAAATATGGAATATAGCATTTGAAATAGTTAAGCTCAACACAGGATTTGGATTTGTGGATTTATTTTGATGAAAGGTTATTGAGGATTGTTATGATTGACTTAGTTGTATTGAAATATATTAATTTGAATATAATATGCTACTAGAGGGGAAAGAGGGGTTTTTTAACGATTTAATCTGAACTTTATGAATATGACTTTGTTTGTGGACAATTGATTGCCCTGCCACCACGTTGATTCTTAAGCACTTGTTTGTAAAATAAAAAAAAAACCCAATAAAATTTGTTTTTTTTAAAAAAGCAACTGATGAAGGAGAAGATGAACACTGGAATACTACAAATGTTCAGGCAGAACATACACAGTCAACTATCAAGGGTGACCTAAATGGGATATTAAGCAATTGTATGATTTTATGTTCGAAATACAGTACCTCTATCCACAAATTAATTTAAACATACAGCTGGATCCTGAACTGCTTTCATTTCTCATTTGCATTCCTTTTTGGGGTAAGCAAGATTATCAGTGCACAGGAAAGGAGTAAGAAATAGTAAATAATAATCCTTGCCCCTATCAGATCTATCCACCAGTATTTCATCTTGATTTGCAACATCTCATTTGCTCCTATTTGAGATTCTGATCAACTTTATCCAACCCCAACTTTTTTCTTTCATCCATCTTTCCACCTGTTGATGCTTTCTTTATCTATTTGTTTTGTAATTTGTCATTCATTTTCTCTACTTGATTAAACCACATAATCATATCCTTCATTTTGATCATTTGCTGTTATATCTGATCCATATTCATCCATTACCCATTAATTCTTGATCTTTTTATTGTTTTACCACCTACTCTTCTTAAGTAATTAATTCCAACTGCGTTTAACTTCCTTTTATATTTCTCCATTGTATCCAACTCTCACTTCATATGAGCAGAATAGGAAAAAGTATCTCACATTCACTCAGATCATTTGGATTTTTAGCCAACAATATAGACAAAAGTACTTGGACATTCACATTATTGCTCTTAAGCATCATACTTCACACAGAACTATACACATATCCATACCCCCTAATCCACATAATTCTTACATTAACACAAACATGTCTTACCCATTTGTTCATAAATACATGAAACAATGAAAGGGACAGTATACATCCTTGTTTACTTCCTGCTCAATGCTGAAATATTCACTAAGCATTTCATTTATTATTATGTATCCTTTTATTTTCCTTTATACCACTAGTTGCCAGCCATTCAGTAACTAAGCTTCAATTTCATAGTCATACAAAATATTCCATAATTAAAACTATTCATTTCATCATATTCTTTTTATAAATCAGTGGACATAGAACAGATTTCTATTCTTACATTCATAAAGTTCTCATTGATCTGCTGAAGAATAAAGATCCAATCCCTATACCCCTAATTAGGGCATAAAATTGTGCAATACTTCTCAAATTTAGCTTATTGTATCTCTATATCCTTTTAGTCAGAATATCGCTACTTTTCTACCCTTTTAAAAACATAATTGTCAGACTTTCATCCTTGCAGTCTGGATTGGAAACACTTGGTACAAAAAACGAGAATCCAAGAATTCTGGCTTGTGGTATTTATTATAAGAATGGCAAATGTTATTTCTCATTCCAAAGCTTCTTAAAATAAATGCATATTGTTCAAATGAAAAAAAAAGCAAAATTCATTTCTGCTTTCTGTTTTAATGAGTTTCTCATTAGCCAATAGTCACATCCTAGTTATGACTTCTGTTCTTAATCTTGATGTACAACCTGCATCACTAGTCAAGTAAAACAAACTAGTAAAATTGGATAATTATATATGTATATATTTATGTGTGTGCATTTTTTTCCTCAGGTCACTCATCTATATGGTTTAACAATATTTGAAGACTATTTGTATGGAACAAATTCAGACAACTTCAGTGTCATACAAATTAACAGATTTAACAGCAGAGATACGAAGTTTTTAATGAAACTTGAAAATGCTAAAGATATCCTTGTTTACCACAAGAGAACACAGCCAACAGGTAGGCAGCCAGAAATCTTAATTGTAATCATTTAATGCTCTGTTTGTTATTTACTATTAGGATGTTAACTTTGGGTTTAATGAAGTTCAACATATTTGCTCTTCAGTGAAGATATGAATTTTATAGGGTTTAATGAAAAGATTAAATCACAATGGTTCATCCAATTTTGTATTAATAATATTATGTATGTCTTGGTGACTGAGTGAATGAATTAGATTCTTTCATTTCTTCAACAAGCTTGTAACTTCATATGTCCATATACATTATAATTGAAATAAAGATTTGAGTTTTAAATTAGATATTTATTATTACAGTTGGTCATATAATCAGTCAGATATTTAGATTTGGCATTTTTATCCACTAATTGAGTCCTTCCCAAGTACCTGAGATAGGCATATGTTGTTGTTTGATAGTGGTAAAGGTATCATCACAGGATGTAAGCTCTTCCAAATAAAGCTTTTTGCAATTGATTGGTAATGATTTTGTTGGTGTTGATGGTGTTCATATGGTGTTCCATCTTTTTTAGGATTGCCCCCAAGGCACCTATTACTACTATTACTACCTTTGCTTTCTTTTGCCACAGCCATTCTATTTCTACTTTCAGATATTTCTATTTTGTGATTTTTCTCCAGTTTTTTCTTTACTATTCTGCTATCTCCAGGTACTGCTGCATCCAATATTCAGACTTTTTTATCTCTCTTATTGACAGTTATTAAGTCTGGAGTGTTATGTGGCAGATACTTTTCTGTTTGAATTCTTAAGTTCCAGGTCACTTAGCTTCTTCGTGCTCTATTATTTTGTCTATTTTGTGGTCCCCCAGTTCTTGCTGCGAGGCAAGTGATATTTTTTGCATATATTCAATGTACCATTGTTGTTATTTTGTCTGTAGTCAGTCTATGTGATCTTCTTGCAGAAGCTAACTAGGTGGTCCACTCTTTCTACAGCTTCTTTACAGAGGTGTTTTTTGCTGCCTGTTGCTGTCTTGTCAGTTCTGGCTTTGCATTATATTTCTGCATGCAATCTATATAGCAATTTCTTAAGGGAAGATACTTTGAAGTTTTTCAGTATTTTGTGAGAAAGTAAATAATGGGGCCTTCACCTTTTTTTTTTTTTTTTTTTTGGAATACTAGCATTACAAAAAGTTAAAGAAAAGTATCATTGATTTCAGCTGGCAGTTATGAGTGATTTTGCATGACAGTTTTTGTACAATAAAGAGGTGTACACAGCACAGAACTCATCTACATTTTTTCTTTAATAATTCAGATTTCCATTAGACTATTATTGTATAATTTGATACTACTTAACTTTTGCCCAGCTAAAGTAGCATGGGGCAAATCTGTTAATAATAGTCACATTAATATATCCAATGAGATGACTGAGTCAAAGTCACTTTATACTAGAATATCCACAATAGTTGAAAATAAACTTTACAGAATGAAATTAATAGCAACAATGAGACACTTAAACGGCTTGTAAGTATGTTTTCCATGGTTACAAGTTTGCAAATGTAGCATGCTGCTAAGGATAAATATGTGACTTTTCAAAAATTACCTCCTTAATGGC
>NW_015395438.1:2099-10112 GCF_001527695.2 Protobothrops mucrosquamatus | reverse complement strand
CTGAACATTAAACCCCTTCGTTTCGCTGGTCCATTTGGTTTTCCTTCTGTCCTGAGGACAGGGACCCACAACAGAATTGGCCAGATTCGTTCGTTGGTTCGTTCCTTGATTCATTCATTCATTCAACATACTCCAAACCGAACATACCATCAGGTGAATAAAATATGCAATATGTCAAGACTAAAATATCCCTGGTAGGGCCGAAAATGAACTGTAACAATAAAATATTCCGACGGAAAACAAAAATAATTCAGCATTATCATGGGCTTTGTGCCTGCTGCTTAATTTTGGCTTTTTTCACTGTCACTTTTTAAATGATTGACCAGGATCCTTTTCTGTTTGACTTATCCACAGCTCTGGCAATCTCTTTTTCTGACATGATGCTGTCGTCATCTTATTCCCAGTCTATTCCTGAGACAGCTTCACTTATTCTTTCTTAACTATACCGGTGTTTTCCATTTAAAGCAGGCAGCAAGCCATGGTAGTTTTGCCAGAGGTATATTCTGAAGCACTTCTCAAACTATTTGGTGACCTCTAGAGCAGGGGTGTCAAACTGCGGGCCCATGGGCCGAGTTTGACATATCTGCTCTAGAGGGTGGGATCAGCACAGCATCTATTGTGTGCCTGAGGGTGTTGTATCTCACACCTTCCAAAGCAATTACAGGTTACATCCACTCCTTCAGTGACAGTTCAAAGTTGTGACAGCACTGAACAAGAGGGACTTATGACTGGTCTTTGAAGTTGCGGTCATCACAGCACTCTGCAGTCACATGACCACAATATGGCTGCTTGGCGACTGGCTCACAATTATAACAGTTGCAGCATCCCACGGTCATGTGATTGCCATTTGTGACCTTCCCTGCCAGCTTCCCAAAAGCAAAGTCAATGGGGAAGCCTGCAGGAGGTTGCAAATCACTCCTGTGCCTGCCTTTTTTCTCCCAAAGGGTTCCAAGCGTACTCTGTACCATCCATCCACCCACACAGGATAGGGCCCACCTGCAGCGCCTGCTTGCCCACCCATTCACCTGCTTGCCTAGGAGAGAGAACCTGCTTGCCTAGGAGAGAGAACCTAGGAAAGATCCCATGGATGAAAATCCTAAAGGGGAAAACAACCCAAAAAGCATGGGAAACTCTGAAAAATGTGATCATAAAAGCCCAGACCAGCACAATGCCACTGAAAAAAACATCAACAAGAAATTCAAGAAGAAACCAGCATGGCTGCACAAAAATCTCTCGGACAAACTGAAAGACAAAAAGGACAATACAAAAAATGGAAAGAGGGGCACATAACTAAGGCTGATTATCAGCAGACAGCCAGAACATGCAAAGATGAAGTCAGGAAAGCAAAGGCTCAGAATGAACAAAGACTTGCAACAGAAATAAAGGATAATAAAAAAAGTTTCTTCCAACACATTAACAACAACAAAAGTGAAGGAAACTGTAGGTCCACTAAGGAGAGAAGATGGCAAGGAAATAACAGGCAACAGGGAGAAAGCAGAACTGCTTAACTCATACTTTGCATCAATCTTCACACAAAAAGAAACTATAGCCCAACATACCAAAAAAACCACTGCAAAAGACAAACTAATAACAAAAATTAAAATAAGCAAGAAAATGGTAAGAGAACACCTATCTGACCTTGATGAGTATAAATCACCGGGACCCGACAGATTACATCCTAGAGTTCTGAAGGGAGATGTTATCTCAGAACCATTACACCACATCTTTCATAAACCCTGGGGCACCGGGTAAGTACCTGAGGATTGGAAAGTGCTGATGTGGTTCCCATCTTCAAGAAAGGGGGGAAAAACAGACCCAGGAAACTATAGACCAATCAGTTTAACATCAATACCTGGGAAGATCCTAGAAAAGATAATCAAAAAATAGATCTGCGAACAACTAGAAGCAAACAAATTTATAACTAGTAGCCAGTACGGGTTCGTTAAAAACAGATCATGCCAAACCAATCTTATTTCATTCTTCAATAAAGTGGCTAAACTAATAGAACAGCAAAATGCTGTGGATGTAGTATACTTAGATTTCAGTAAGGCATTTGATAAAGTAGACCACAACCTACTCCTTGGTAAGCTAGAAAAAGGTGGGATAGACAACATCTATGGATCTGTAGCTGGCTGGCAAGCAGTACTCAATGAGTAGTCCTCAATGGCACCACATCCACATGGAGAGAAGTAATCAGCGGGGTACCACAAGGTTCCGTCTTAGGCCCAGTACTCTTCAATATCTTCATCAATTACTTAAATGAGGGAATTGAAGGGGAACTCATCACATTTGCACCAAACTGACAGGAGTAGCCAAAAGCAGAGCAGAGAAAATTAAACCATCCTGTTGAGCCACCTTATCAAAGCCTTTTTTTCTTCCTTTCCTAGCTGCAGCCCAGCTCCATCCCATGTTAAGAAGAGTGGCTGGTGGATATTTTCCTGCTAGCTGGAGATGTTGAATGGGTAGGGAAAGCAATTTAAAGCTGGGAAATGTACTTTCGTATCCTTAACATGTCTTACACATTGTATATAAAGGTAGCTCCATTTGCTAGCATTGTGTTTCTGCAGAACAAGGATCACTGATGGGGACAACACATTTTCTACTGCGATCATTTTCTGCCAGCTCCAGGGCTGTTGGGTAGCAGTAATGATAATTTTGTTTAGTGTGGTATTACACAAAGCACTTCCGTTAGGGAAAAGCAGGCATACTTATATCAGTTGTCTTCTACCATCACTCTGACCTACTTTGTGCTTTCTGAATTCTGTTCTGGAGGCTTGGGAAGAACAGCAAACTACAAGAGGGAGGAGGAATGAGCAACACAGAGAAGCCCAATTTTACACAGAGAGCTACATTAAGGCTTTGCAGGGCATGCCTTCCTTGTCTAATCTATTGAGCCATTCTATGTAGGAGCAGCAAGCTAGACTACAGCTACAAATTTCCATACAGGGAGTCCTTAGGCATCTCTTTTAAGTGATGAAGCAACCATCACCATATACTGTCAAACCATTCTTGCATTCAAATGTTTCTCTGAATATTTAGTTGAAATCTGCTTTCCCACAATTTTCATCAATCTGGTTCTAATACTGCTCACTGGAGCCACAACAGAATAATTCCCCCCACCCCTTTCATGTGACAGCCATTCAGATATTTAGAAGTCCTATTCTTCTATATACCCAGATTTTTCATCTCTTCCACATAAGATATTGTTTCTGTAGTCCAGTCATCCTCCTGGTTATCAGGTTAAGGATATATACCTGTCTGTCAACATTCTTTTTAAAGAACTTAGTGCCTTATTTTAGATACCATTCAATAATGTGGCAGAACAATTGCTTTTCACAATTTGGATGCAATGCTTCTATATAATAATAATAATAATAATAATAATAATAATAATAATAATAATAATAATAATAATAATAATAATAATAAAGTTGGAAGGGACCTTGGAGGTCATCCGGTCCAACCCCCTGCTCAGGTGGGAACCCTATACCAGTGGTGGCGAACCTATGGCATGGGTGCCAGAGGTGGCACTCAGAGCCCTCTCTGTGGGCATGTGTGCTGTACGCCCCAGTCCTAGGCCTTCAGCTGGGTTTTATAAAACCTTTTCACTTTAGGCCTCCGCTGCCGTGTGCAAAAAAAAAAAAAAAAAGTTCAATCAATCAGTCAATTTCAACTTCTCGCAGGGAAAAAAAAGATCTTGCAAAGTTGGAATTGATTGATTGAACATTTTAGTCCCACCCAGTCTGCCATTACCACTGCAGCTACGCCCACCCAATGGGCCACACCCAGCCAATGGGCCACACCCACCCGGCACCCGACAATGCATAAGTGGGTTTGGGGTTGCAGTTTGGGCACTTGGTCTCTAAAAGGTTCGCCATCACTGCCCTATACTATTTCAGACAAATGGCTGTCCAGTGTCTTCTTAAAAACCTCCACTGTCTAAAGCAGATGAAGACTACTGTTGCTTGCTCTCAAAACTGTACACATGCATAACACATATATAAACACGCTATATACAACATATGTATATACCTACACCCTTACATATAAATATTAATCACTGTCCATCTTGAATACATAGCGGAAAGAGGAAGTATGAGAGCTCACATGGTTAATACTGTATGGAACAAAACTGTGACTGAATCTGGATGTTCTGCTTTGGATACCACGGAGCCTCCTCCCAGAAGGTAACAAGGAAAACAGGTTATGAAGAGACTGTGTAGTGTCCCAGATAATCTTGTGGACCCTGCTCAAGCAACGTTTATATGCTATGTCCTGGATGGGAGGGAGGGAACTGCCAATAATCTTTTCTGCCATCCTCACCACTCTCTGCACTGCCTTCTTGTCTGAAGCAGTGATGCTTCCAAACCAGACAGTAATTCTGTATGATAGGATGTTCTCAATCGTCCCCCTGTAGAAAGTGGTAAGGACAGGGGAAGGAAGATGTGCTTTTTTCATGTGAGGCAGAAAATGCAGACGCTGCTGTGCTTGCTTCGTCAGTGTTTTGCTGTTGAGCGCCCAAGCCAGCTTACTGACTGGTTTCTAGAGCATATAGAAACATATAGTTAAAAGAGAAGAGTGAAAGATAAGTGCTTATTATTCTGCATCTCCATATACATTTACCTGAGTGTTTAATAAGCATATACAGACAATGCTACTTAAATTATTATCTACTCATAAGGATTGGTAGAAGGATGCCTGCATTGCTTCAGATTGGCAAAATACCAGAGTCTAGCAGCACCTTTTTTCTCTAATACATTTTATTTAAAGAGCTGCAGCTGCTTTGCAATTTCTAATTTTTGGCCATAAGGGTATGCTGCCAAAGACAGGCTTAAGATACAGGAGGACCTGGACAGACTTGAACACTGGGCGCTATCTAACAAAATGAAATTCAATGATGAAAAAAGTAAGGTTCTACATTTAGGCAAGAAAAACCAAATGTACAGGTATAGTATAGGGCAGTGGTGGTGAACCTATGGCACGCATGCCAGAGGCGGCACTCAGAGCCCTCTCTGTGGGCACACGCGCTATGCCCCAGAGATGGCAACCATCCCTCTTCAAGCAGCTGCCTGCTAACTTGCCGAGGTCCCACATGGCCAGATGCATCCCGGCACAGCTGGTTTTGCTCCCCCCTGTCCCATCCCTCCTGGCCTCACATGCTCTCCTTTTCCCAGGCACGACCCACTGCATCATCTCCTCAGCTGTTGGCTGGCTGTCGAGCTCAGAGGTGGCTTCTCTGAACTGCTGGCAGTGGGCTGCAGAGCTGTGGGCTGCAGAGCCCTAGAGTGCGCCGGTCGAGGGGCTGGCAGGCTGTGGCTGCTGATGGACACCATCGGCCCCCATGCGCTTGCTGGCCTCTGTGTGCGTGGGGCGATGGTGTCAGGCAGCAGCCGCCCTGGCCCCTGCATTGCCATGGCCTGTGACAATGGCATCCCCACCCTGCCTCCCCTCCCCTCACCCTGCAGGGTGAGCCTCCTGCCCACTGTCCCACCCACCAGAGACCCCCCTGGATCTCTCCCAACCTTGTCTGGCCCCCATAGGAGTCCCTGCCCATGAGCAACATCGAGGTGACCATGCCCACCTTGGTCACACCCATCCATTCTGCCATGACCACCACAGCCACGCCCACCCAGTGGGCCATGTCCATCTGGCACCCAGCAATAAATAAGTGGGTTTTGGGTTGCAGTTTGGGCACTTGGTCTCTAAAAGGTTCGCCATGACTGGTATAGGGGGTACCTTGCTCAATAGTAGTAACTGTGAGAGGGATCTCAGAGTCCTAGTGGACAATCACTTAAATATGAGCCAGCAGTGTGCTGCAGCTGCCAAAAAAGCCAACACAGTGCTAGGCTGCATTAACAGAGGGATAGAATCAAGATCATGTGAAGTATTAATACCACTTTACAATGCCTTGGTAAGGCCACACTTGGAATACTGCATGCAGTTTTGGTCACCACGATGTAAAAAAGATGCTGAGACTCTAGAAAGAGTACAGAGAAGAGCAACAAAGATGATTAGGGGACTGGAGGCAATTAAACAATGGAACAACCTGCCTCCAGAAGCGGTGAATGCTCCAACACTGGAAGTTTTAAAGAAGAGACTGGACAGCCATCTGTCCGAAATGGTGTAGGGTTTCCTGCCTGAGCAGGGAGTTGGACTCGATGACCTCCAAGGTCCCTTCCAACTTTTTTTTATTATTATTATTATTATTATTATTATTATTATTATTATTATTATTATTATTACTACTACTACTACTACTACTACTACTACTACTACTATTATTATTATTATGTAAGTATATACTGCACTCTTGCAATCCTAAGGATGTAAAGGAATAATGATGATGATGATGATGATGATAATAATAATAGTAATAATAATAATAATAATAATAATAATAATAATAATAATAATAATAATAATAATAATAAAAAAAAAAAAAAAAGTTGGAAGGGATCTTGAAGGTCATTTAGTCCAACCCACTGCTCAGGCAGGAAACCCTGCAGTATTCCAAGTGTGATCTTACCAAGGCATTGTAAAGTAGTATTAACACTTCACGTGATTTTGATTAATATAGGTACCCTAGATTAAAAGTATAAATCTAAAAATGTTCTTTCCCAAAAAGTCCACAGACATCACATTTAGCTAACATATATGCATGCCAAAATAGCATTGCGACTAGACAGTCCGTCATATACAAATAATCTTTGTACATAATGAATCTGCAACATACATTATAGTCTCTAACAATCTATCCAGGATCCAGAAGATCCTTTCTATTTTAGTTGTCGTAATTCTGATTCTAAAGATGATCTTTAATGCTTAAGGATTTACTTTTTAAATCTGCCAGCTATATTTTACAATATAAATAAATAAACTTTAGAATAAACAGTATAAAATACAGTTCAAAAAACTGCATTATTTACAAATCAGTTAGAGAAATTGATTGTTAGACGAATGCCATATATAATGGCATATAATATAACAAATATAAAGAAAAGTCCATAAACCAACCAACATCATTTTGTAAATATGATATATGGAAACTTCCCAATGTACTCAGTATGACAGAGATCACAAAAATCAGTTTAGCCTGTACTTAAGATTTCATTCACTTGCAGGCATTTGTATGGTTTTTGGAAAGTTTAATATATGAAGATATGATTTATGGCTTTTCTCCCAGAATATTTTTGTTGTGTGTAAAGCCACATTAGTTATAGTTTATTTAGTAATGAAATCAATCTGATGGTTTGAAAGTGTGGCAATTACTTTTTAATCCTGGCAGATAAGAATGATGAGCCTAAAGAATCCACTGAAGGTGGATTTTTATGTGGTTTTATAATAATTTTTATTTGTTTTTAGTATTGACAGTAGCTTTTATTTACAACAAATGAACATTATAGGTAAGACACCATCTGTTTATGAAATTCTACACCAAATTCATCCAGTCCAGGAGATTTTACTAAGCAAAACGTACCAGAACTAAGTAAATGAGATTAGAAGAGTCAAAAGATATACTTACTTCGATATTAAATGCTATCTGATCCATAGATTTTTCTAAAATCTTTTCTGAAGCCTGCTGTGAGGTCTAAAATTATGAATTACTATGTTATTGAGGGTTGACGTTGGCTAAAGGTTAAGAGGAATAATTTGCCCAACTTGCAAAATGTCTGCTTCAGACAAGATAATAATAATAATAATAATACTTTAATTTATACCCCGCCCTTCTCCCGAGGGACTCAGGGCGGCTTACAGGTAAGTAAAAACAGAGCTATACAATAAATATCTAAAAACCAAATTAAAATATATATTAAATAAACCTGTTATTAGAAAAATTATAAAATCCCAATTAAAATCCCTATAAACCCCCCCCCTAGGCCAATCCCGCTTGATGGAAAAGCCATGTCTTGAGGGCACGGCGGAAGGAGGGGAGATCCGGAATAATCCGGATCTCTGGGGGGAGTTCATTCCACAGGGTGGGGGCTCCCACAGAGAAGGCCCTCCCCCTGGGGG
>NW_015395438.1:0-1769 GCF_001527695.2 Protobothrops mucrosquamatus | reverse complement strand
CAAGGCGTCCCGGTCCAGAAAAGGCCGCAACTGGTGCATCAGGCGAACCTGATAAAACGCCCCCCTGGTCACGGCCGACAAGTGATCTTCCAATGTCAGCCGTGCATCCAGGAGGACTCCCAAGTTGCGTGCCCTCTCTGAGGGGGCCAAAATTTCGCCCCCTATAGTCAGCGATGGAATCAGCTGACTATGCCGAGGCACTGGCATCCACAGCCACTCGGTCTTGGAAGGGTTGAGTCTGAGTCTGTTCCTCCCCATCCAGACCCTTACGGCCTCCAGGCAACGGGCCATCACGTCAAGGGCATCGTTGGAAGATATATTTGAGGTGGTTATTCAAGCTTGAACATTTCAAAATCCAAGCTATCTAATGTCATAACAGAAAATAGTTTCTTAATATTTCATTTTCAATTCCAATTCATCAGTTTCTGCTGCTTCTTATTACTGGTTTGCCTGCCTGCCTGCCTGTCCACCCACCGTCCATCCATCCATCCATCCATCCATCCATCCATCCATCCATCCATCCATCTATCTATCTATCTATCTATCTATCTACCTAGATTTCATGCCTATTTATTTTTTACATCATTTATATATTCAAGAAAACTCCTGGGATATGTACTTTATTGGCATCCTGAAGCATTTAAATAGTTTTATTTAAATGTTTCATTCACCATTATTACTGTGTTCAATAATTGCAATGATATTGCTAATAAGCTTTGCCTCTATTGCAGGAGAAGGCAAGTAGATAGAGATATTTTAAAATATAAAGACATTGTTCACAGCAGAAGTTCACTAACAGTTCCATTCTGGTCTAGTGGTCAATGCACCAGGCTAGAAACCAGGAGGCTATGAGTTCCAATCCTGCCTTAGGCATGAAAGCCATCTGGGTGACTTTGGGCGGCTCTTACTCTCAGCCCTCTTTCTCTTTGGGCAACAAGTTGGTCAGACAATGCTTGCTGCAACCACAAAAAAAGCAGACTCTGTACTTGCAGGAAAATACTAGGAAAAAAAGAAGTTTTTTACAAGTCAACATGCAAAGAATATCTGAGGAGCTTGAGATCTTCTTAGAAGCCATCTAAACAGCAGAACTTACTGTAATTCTGCGTCACTCTGTAAGAAACCCAGCAGACACAGTACTCCTGAAATTAGCTCCCTGTTGTTTAGTGGGTTGTCTTCGTAGTAAAGGTTAATGGATGACTGTGGGCAAGTCAGTGTGACTTTCCTCAAAATTACTATAAGTGTGATGGGAAGAGAGATTCTGATCTCCTGTGAGTACATTTGGTGAAAGAGTGGATAAATTCAGCATTTTCTTTTTTAATGCATAATTTGTGAATTATTATTTGCTACATCATGCTCCTTCTCTATTTTTCTTTATTTCATACATATGCAAAAATCAATACATTATCAATCTATTGGAAATAATAGGAATTAACGCTAGGTCCCTCTTGAAGGATAAAATAGCTGGATAAAATAATGTTAACAACATTCTTATTTATGAACTCATGGGACTCTTTATTTATAAGAATATTGATCTGAATTATAAAATTTGAAATATTGAAGTAAACAGACGAAGGTATTTTTCTATGAATAATTGTTCCAAGATACTGATACAAATTCATGTAATGAACAATTCATTTTTTTCTTTTACAAAATTTCCCCAGAAACCTTAGACTGAATTAAATGTGTATTGAATTTATTCCAGTTAAATGAGTAGCTTGATCCTTAACCAATTGTTTAATACACAAATATAGGCAAAGAATCCTAATTAT
>NW_015395437.1:7360-10114 GCF_001527695.2 Protobothrops mucrosquamatus | reverse complement strand
GAAGATGACGAATGTGACTTCGTCGAAACGTCGCCAAGGTACTTTTAATTCTACGCGGGAGAAAACCCGAATAACTAAAGACCTACATATATATATATATATATATATATATATATATATATATATATATATATATATATATATATATATATATATATATATATATATATATATATATATATATATATATATATATATACACACATACATACATACATACATATATATATATATATATATATATATATATATCTTGAGTCTGGTGCACCCTGTCGGCCCAAATATGGGAGAAAGGAATCTTTTGCCTGTATCAGCTCAAACTAGAGCCATCCACAGGCTTAGCAGTCGCAACTGCGACATTATATGTGTTTTTCAAAATTTGGATTGCTAACAAAGAATTAAGGGAGAACTGGAATAGCCATTTCGAACTATTTAGTTCTTTTCAACCAGACATATTTGGGCCGACAGGGTGCACCAGACTCAAGATAATTCTTCTCCCCTGTCTCATAGCTGACAAAGTGAGAAAGAACCTGTGGTCTAGAGGTTAATACATCTGCCTAACATGCAGACAGCCCAGGTTCGAATCTCGGAAGGGTATGTCTGACTGATGAAAACCAAACAAGGTTAGAAATAGCTATCTCAGTACTCCCTTAATTCTTTGTTAGCATTCCAAATTTTGAAATATATATATATATATATATATATATTCGTAGATTTTCACGGGTACAGGTATGCGGGTCTTGGCGTATTCGGGTCTTTTCCCGTGTAAGATTGAGAGTATCTTGGCAATGTTTCGACGAGGTCCCACTCGTCATCTTCAGGCTGGGGTCTTCGGCTTCGTGCTTGTGCGAGCACCACCAGACATTGTCTGACAGGGTTAAACTTAACAGCCACTTAAACTTTCAAAACATCCCAATTGTTCAAAACACATTGCAGAGGAGTACTTTTTGAGTTAATTTGTGTCTTTAAATTACTCTGACGATTCCCCTTATTATTTTTTTCTACTTCGAGATTGTTCCTCTAATATTTTCCTTGTGGGGGTGTATGAGGTCTGGGAAGAAGCAAAAGAATTAGCCTCTTCAGAAGGAGCTGGAGATCCAATTAAAGATGTGTAGTGTCTTGAAGTTGCCAAGGTGGCACACACACACACACACCCGCTTTAATTTTTAAAACTTTTGAATTCAGATAAGTGTCTGTGGTTTTTCTTTTTTTAAATTTAAGTGGGGCAGGGAGGCTGGCAAATATTGAGGAGGGCGCTGGTAGGCGTACTGTTGCCCACAGATGCCATTTTGGCGGTTAAGGAGTATTTGTGGTAATTGGAAATGGGACTGTAATTTGGCGGCTTGGGAGCATAAAATTTGCAGAGCAAGATTCTAAGGGGTTTGGGAATATGCCCAAAGAACACAATCCTTATTAATCTTGACTTCTGTATTTTATCCCCATAGATATGCCTGTTACTTCCAGGCAGAGCTGCCCCACAGCACAGCCATCCTGCATATACCAACCCAAGGAGGCTCCTCACTGGAGAGTTTATGATCCCTTTGATTTTACCTCTGATGAGCTGAATCCTGCCTATGAATGGTTAAGAAACACTTCCTCAGCTGGAAAATGTAAGTTGTGTCAAGAAACCAAGGAAAGAGGAATGATCAGTGCCCCAGAGCTTCAAGGATTTATGTTGCATCAAGATGGGAAAAGGGTAGAACAAGGAAATTGAGGTGTTCAAGATTGGATTTGTGTGGATTAGGTGACAAAAGGCAGGATACTGACAATATTTTTATTGTTTTTATAGGCTTGTTATTGTTGTAATTGTTAAATTTCAGAATTGTAAGCTGCTCAGTTGGTTGAGATGGGCAGCTATAGAAATAAAATGAATGAAAATAGACTATACCCATTCATAGGGATTTTGAGACGTGATTAAAAAGGTTAAGATGGTAGCCTCAATGCTTGATCGTTATGATCACTATCTTTTTCATTTTTTTAAAAAAAATATTAACTAAAACAAAAAAGGCACAACATTAAGCCACCCAAAGTTGCTTTATCAGTGAGATGGGTGGCATATACATTTAATAAATAAAAATTTAAAAGAAAAGGGGAAAAAGCTAAAGAAACAAACATGTACAAAGCTTATATGTCAACAATCCTACCGGGACCTTGAGTAAAGAAGGACACGAAGACAACTCGACTCAGGCAGCAGCACTGGGAGGGCTTGACATTATATTTATAGACATATCAATAAACAAAAGCCATAATTTGCTACAGTCATCTACAGCTATTCTATATTCTTCAGATCAGTGAATAATTTGAGCCAAATGTTTGTCTCTCCAGTGCTGAATGTTAAATCTTTTGGTGACAAGTTAGGTTCAGAAAATCCATTTCCTTTGTCCAGATGCCAGCTCCAAGAGGGTAGACATAAACATCAAAAAATTGTAAACATCTGAAAATATTAAGTCTCAATGACTGCATGTACTGTATTCACTTCTTTCCAAAAGGAACAATGTGTTTAAATAAAGCATTTGATTTCACTGCTTTTCCAACAGTATAAGTTCAGTGAGGTCATTTGTAAAATATTTCTTGCTAAAAAAAGATCTAATGTAAAAAACTGTTGAAACATTTTTAACATCATTTTTGCTAAATCTTACAATCAAAAGAAAGGGATATATATAGAAAATGCATATATATACACACATAAATACATGCATACATACATGCATTTTAGAAAAAACAAAAAAGAAAGGGCATTCTGTTAGCGCCCCC
>NW_015395437.1:3882-6579 GCF_001527695.2 Protobothrops mucrosquamatus | reverse complement strand
CCCCCCCCCCCCCCACTGCCACCTTACAGCTTCTATCTTGACTTCTTGACACAAACTATGGACATTCCTGTTCTTTCAAGTTAGAAGAGAAAAAAAAAATCACACTGCTAACTTTCCTTAGAAAATGCATGGCACAATGAATAAAGATAAGAGGAAGGAATTGGTCATGGCCGACCTACCTTCACAGGTAAGTCTGTTGAGTCTTATTTGCCTGGAGGAACTAGATGCAAAGCCATTGAGATCAAGACATCCTGGATTTTCTTTTCTCTCTGCCAACCCTCATTTAAAATCTCCCATCCTTCTCCCCCTGCCCTTGTGGGATGCTTAATGATATACCACAGGTCTAGTCCAAAAGCTGAATGGAAGAGGAAAGGGTGTGTTTTGCTACGCCCATATCATGCCACATCTTGGGGAGTTACACTGACTTCCAGTGGGCTTCTAGGTGCAACCCAAGTTGGTTATCACCTATAACAATGTTGGGTTATTTGTAGAATGATCTATTTCTGGTTGTTTCCACAGGTCCCACTAGGTTGCACAAGGTAGATATGCCCTAGTCTAGTGTTACACAACATCTAGCATGATCTTGGAGGCAGGTCACCTGACTGAATCTAGAAAAGGTGTCTTCACTGTTGCTCTACCTGCCTTTTGGGAAAATTTCTTTCTGTTTAGTTCAGTTGGCCCCAACCCTATTAATCTTTCACAGAGCCACAGAGAGAGACTTTTCTCCTTGTATTGGGACCAGGATGAGTGTATCCTGTGATGCCAGCCTCAGGCTTGTTGAGTTTGAGGATTGGCATACTCTTTTTTTTTTAAAGAAAATTCTCTTTTTTGTACCCTGCCCAATCACAAATTGTGAGAGATGGCGTTATAAATATTTCAGATAAAGAAATTATAGCTTATTCAATAAACTATGGCTAATAAATGTTTTAGGGCAGGGGTAGGCAACCTTGGCTCTTTTATGACTCATGGACTTCAACTCCCAGAATTCCTGAGCCAGCATGGCTCAGCTTGGAAACCTCTTCCTTTCCCCTCAGCATGGCTGGCTCAGGAATTCTGGGAGTTGAAGTTCATGAGTCATAAAAGAGCCAAGGTTGCCTACCCCTGGTTTAGGGCAATATGTTAACTGTTTGAAAGAAGTTAGATATTCTGGTTTGTTGAATCAGGGTGTACTGGGTTATTACAGCCATCTGCATTCTCAAAACACACTGAAACATAAACCCTAGCTGATAAACCACCCTGCCTGGATTCACACATCATGCCAAAGATTAACAAAGGTATAGTTTATGTTTTTGTTTTATTAATATCCCACCTTTGTTATTTTTACAAATAACTCCAGGTAGCGAACATATCCAACATATCCAGTACACCTTCCTCCTCCCGTTTTCCTCACAACAACAACCCTGTGAGGTGAGTTGGGCTGAGAGAGTGTGTCTGGCCCAAAGTCACCCAGCTGACTTTCATGCATAAGGCAGAACTAGAACTCATGGTCTCTGGCTTTCTAGCCCGGTGCCTTAACCCCTAGATCAAACTGGCCTACCTGGGTTGTGTGATCTCAGAGTTGTTTGAAGATTGAAGATGTATGTCTAGTAGCTTTGAATAGAAGTATATGTTGTGTCCTGAGTCTGCAAAAGCAGGCTCGGGACGTTGCAAGAGTCCCGGGCATTTGCAAAAGCTGCCCGGGACAAGACTGAGTGGCGCCGGGCTTGCGCGCATGCGCAAGGCGGGAAAAGACTGCCTTGTGATTGGTTGGAATTGCCCAGGGATCAGAAGGTATAAATAGAGGCCTGCGTGCCTCTGCTCGGGTTGTTCGTAGATTGGAAGCAGAGAATAAAGACTTGTTAGAAATGCTTCGTCTCAAGTGCCATTATTCTCCGGACTTAACGCTGGCGACGAAGGTGGGATCGAGTCTATACAGCTAGGGAAGCTTGAAGACTCACCCAAAGAAGTCCGGAAGAGGAAAACGGCGTGGAAGTCAGCGTTATACTGCCAGTACGAAATCGCTGGAGGGTGCGTGCGGCTGCAGAAGACCCTGATCCTCGATCATGGCGAAAGTTGGGCGTTTGGCGGAATTCGACGTCTCTCACCCCGAGAGGTGGGAATCTTATGTTGCAAGAGTCGAAACTTACTTCCGCATAAACCAGATAAGGGAGGAAGGCTTAAAGGCTGCCACGTTGTTGTGCGTTTGTGGGCAAGACGCCTTTGAGATCGCCGAGAGCCTAATCGCCCCGGACTCACTGGAAACGGTGTCATACTCCGATCTGAAGAAAGTTTTAAAGGAACACTTCCAGGCCAAGCAATCTGTCATGGCTTGGAGGCACACATTTCAAAAGAGGGATCAGCGAGCTGGGGAATCAGCAAAAGAATTCATTGTGGCCTTGAGAAGAGCAGCTAAACCGTGTGATTTCAAGGACTTAGAGGAAAGACTGCGTGATCGTTTTGTGTGCGGACTGAGGAACACAGATTTACAGCAGAGACTGTTCGCCAGGGAAGATGTCTCCTTCCAAGATGCTCTGCGAGAGGTTTCTGCTGAAGAAGCTGCAGGTGGGGCGGTCAAGAACATGCGGCCTAAGCGAAGCGCTCCAGAGACCGCCACTATCCACAAGGAAGACGTGCGAGAGGATTCGGAAGAAGATCCTGAAGAAGAGGTGGACAAGCTTTACCAAGCAGCTGGGAGGAGGTCCAAAGATCGTCAGGACA
>NW_015395437.1:0-1045 GCF_001527695.2 Protobothrops mucrosquamatus | reverse complement strand
TGGGCCCTTTCAGGGACAATTCTTCCTGGTTGTTGTTGATAGCCATTCCAAGTGGCTGGAGGTCGTGCCTGTGTCTTCTACCACAGCTGCCAAGACTATTCAAGTGTTGAGGAACATTTTTGCTGCACACGGGTTGCCAGATGTTCTGGTGTCAGATAACGGTCCTCAATTTACTTCTACTGAGTTTCAGGGATTTCTATAGGCCAACATGATCCGCCACGCTGCTTCGGCTCCTTTCCATCCTTCCACCAACGGTCTGGCTGAACGGATGGTCCGCGTCGCCAAGGACGCCCTCAAGAAGCTGACTTACGGCAATTGGCATCACAGGTTGGCTGACTTTCTTCTAGCCCATCGTACTACTCCGTGCACTGCCACGGGTAAGTTCCCGGCTGAACTCCGCTGGGGTCGTCGGCTCGTGACTAAATTGTACAGGCTGCATCCGGAGCGTGTAGCTTCACAGGTGTCTCAGCCACACCCACCACTGGTCCTGCGTGAAGGCGATCCTGTCTGGGCCAGGAACTACGGGCCTGGACACCTCTGGGTCCCGGCTGTGGTCTGCAAGGTCTCGGGGCCTCTGTCCTACGAGGTGTCCCTGGAAGACGGCCGCGTTCTTCGCCGCCACATTGATCAACTACATGTGAGGCGGGACTCACCTGGGGTTCCTCCTCAGTCTCCTCTAGGGGGGGAGGAGGAATGGGGAATGCATTCTGAGAATCAGAATCTGCTGCCAACTATGGTTGTGGGGAACGACACGGGCTCTCAACACCCAAGTTCCACTGGTGATTCAGGTAGCAATTCATGGGGACGGGGGCACACAGACACCCCCACACACACTCCAGCCTGGGCGTCCCACCGGAGGTATACTAATTATCCACACCTCACAAACAATACTCCAGACACGGAGAATAACTGGGAGCATACTCACAACTCACAACATGCAAGAGAGCAGGCAAAACAGAGGGGGAACACGTCCTTTGCTGAAATGGCTCATAGAAGGATGTCCCCACGCATAAGGGCTAACAGGGAGGCATCCCTAGACCCTAAC
>NW_015395436.1:0-10115 GCF_001527695.2 Protobothrops mucrosquamatus | reverse complement strand
TGTAAAGAAACCCAATATAAGAGTAAAGCTACTGGACTGTCTTCTGTGAGTTTTTTTTTAAAAGGCAGAAACAGAAACCTCTCATGTCTAGTTCCCTTCTTCCAGGGATATTTTTCTTTTTCCTTGGTTGCCTTAATCTGCATAATTGCTTATTAGGATTAACAGTTACCAGGTTTCCTCTCAATCAAAATCTAAAATTATGAATTTGGTAGGAATCCATGCTAACAATATTAATTCATAGAATTTGTATTTTGTCTATTCTATATACAATTTTGGACAGTTTACAACAATATCCATAGATTTAAAGTATTGATTTAAAATAACAGAATAACATAGTTGGAAGGGATCTTGGAGATCTTGTAGTCCAACCCCCGACTCAAGCAGGAAATGCCTATACTTTTTCAGACAAATGGTAGTCTAATCTCTTTTTTAAAACCCTCCCATGAGGAGCACCCACAACTTCTAAAGGCAAGCCATTCATTCCACTGATTGTTCTGTCAGAAAATTTCTCCTTAGTTCTAGTTTGGTTTTGTCCTTGATGTGGGGTAGCAACTCACTCATCTGGATGGATTTAGGAAGTCATTGTCATATCACTAGAAGAGAACAGTCAGCATGTTTCAACCCGTTTTTCAGTAGTTTGGGAAATTTAAGATAATTTTAATGTGTGGATAAACATGTTTCACCGGCACTGGTCCTTTGCTTGTATTATCACCTGTGTTTTATTATTTTTACCTAAAATTGGACTTTGGACAGAATTAAGACAATTTGTTGTTAAATTATGGTGGCGTGATTTTGATCCATTTTCTCTAGTTTTGGAGCTTTTTATATGGGAATGTGAGCGTTTTAGTTTATAGAGGGCTTGTGCTCCTATTTCTCTACCATTACTCTCCTAGTTCTTAACACAAAAGTCACACTTGGTGCTTTAAGCTGCCTAAATGGGTGCTTGAGGCCCCCAAAGAGCAGAATAAATTCCAGTGCAACAACAGCTGTAATAAGCAATAAAAAAGCAAGGGGTTAAATCAGTACATCAATATATATCAATCTATCAGAAAATTTAGCTTCCTAGAACTGAAGATTTTCTCAACTTTTAGAAGGATTTTAGTGAAGAAATGAGATCATTTCCAAGTGAATATAATCCAAGAATGTAGGTGCATTCGCTTAGAAAGGTCACCAAACAATTCATCAAAATAAACTAAAGGCCTTCAAATACAGTTTCAATAGGCATTAGGTCCAGATTGAAAAAGGGGTTCCTTTAAATGTATAGATGATAAACCATTTAGGATTTTGGAGATCATCTGTAGCAGTGTGAATTGTAGCCTAGAAACAAATTTAAAAGCACAGTAGCTATTTTAGAAGATCAGTCCTACATTCTCAGTGCAGTGTCTGCTAACATTTGGGCTGCTACATTTTGGGCCAGTTGTAGTTTTCAAGTTCTCCCTGAAGTTGGTTTTGGTATAATTTACTGCAATAATCCAGATATGATGGAACTGAGGCAGATGTCAACAAATTTGTGTCTCTGAGACTAGGTGAGGTTGATAAATCAGTCTTCAAATGAGTTGATCACTTTGTGTGACAGGAATTCTTCAAGAGATTTAAAAAAAAACCAGTTGGACTTGTCAATATCTAGGTGCAAGTAATCCCAATAGTTACTATAGTTCTGCAAAAGTCTGGATGCATTGATCCTATGTCCCAATAAAATAATGCTTTATTTCTGATGTTCTATCTCTGTTCAGTTTCTTACTCCAATTCATCCTGGTTCCATCCTGCAAAAATAATTAGATCCAAGAACAATCAATAAAAGCAGCTACAGTACCAATGTAACTAAACCCCTAACAAACATAATGGACAATGTATCTCTCTCTCTTGAGAAGTAAATCTCTTGCAGAGTTGCTTCTATATTGTAATTACAGGTAGTCCTCAACTTGAAAGTTACAATGGCACTGAAAAAAGGTGACTTTTGACTGGTGCTCACACTTAGAACCATTGCAGTATCCCCATGGACATGTAATCAAAATTTGGAAGTTTGGCAACCAACATGAATATACAATGTTTGCAGTGTCCCATAGTCACGTTATCGCCATTTGCGATCTTCCCTGTCAGCTTCTGATAAGCAAAGTCATTGGGGGAAACTTAATGACTGCAGTGATTATAATCATGACAAAAAAGGCTGTAAAATTAGGCATAACTCACTTAAAAACTGCCTTGCTTAGCAACAGAAATTCTGGTCTCTATTGTGATCAGAAGTCAATATCTTCAATGCATTTTGTAAGTTGCTTGAATTTAGTTTTTTCAAAGTAAATGCATTACAGAATTACCGGGATAGAGGCAAAAAAAAAGGGGGGGGGAATTGACAATAGTAAGGAGGTGAAATTTCAGTTCTATTTGCTGCATTGAACTTAAGCGTTTACCAGCATTTAAGGCATCTGGCTATTGTCTAATGATTTGAGTCTTCCAAAGTTTAAAAACAATTGCGGTATAATTGAAATATGAAGATTAAGAAGCTAAATAATAGTTTATACTTTTGGAATTAGAAAAACTTTATTTTTGTGCCTAACAGGTCAATGTACGTAATGGAATGACTCTTCATGACTGTCTTATGAAAGCACTCAAAGTTAGAGGTCTGCAGCCAGAATGCTGTGCTGTTTTTCGATTACAACACAAAGGGTAAGAATTTGAATTAAGTTGAATATAAATAATTTCTTCCCATGAATTTATTTAAGATAATATTTAGCATATTTCATTTCATATAGCAGTTACAGATTCTTCTCTTAAGACAGGACTCTTTTTTTTCTTTTTCTTTTTACAAATCGGCTATGTTTCTTGCTTTAGGTATTCCTCTGCCTTTTATAGGACGAGATCAAATAATTCTGCACCAGGCTGCTGGAGAGGATAACTTCAGCCCCTCTAAGGCTTATACTGAAGGCCACATTAAGCCCAATTCATGGATGATGTCAGTTTCCTTTCTTCTCCTGAATGTGTATTCCAGATAACTTAAGCTTCAAGTGGTTATATAGCTGCTGCAGCACCATCTTTAACAAAGTTAGTCAAGATGCCAAAATAACAGATACAATGACATCAGTACGGAAGTGCAAACATTATGTGTTTATATACTGTACTGATCGCTGACCTAATTACACAATGATGGTATTTGTATGATGATGTTTCATATGTTTTATCACGTGCCACCTTTGGCCTCCGGGCAGATATCCACGGACAATATATTATCATGTGTATCTTAGGGTAGTTCTGTTTCTAACAATTATCTGAAATAAATGAAGTTTCCAAATTGTTTTTTGCATAATTCTAACATCTTTGGAAAGTAAAGTGCTTGCAGATATTTAAGAGATTTTATTTATTTTTGTAGTAAAAAAGCACGATTGGATTGGGGTACAGATGCTGCATCCTTGATTGGAGAAGAATTACAAGTTGACTTCCTTGATCATGTTCCACTCACAACACATAACTTCGTAGGTTGATCTTTTTGTATTATAAAACTGGAAATGCTTTTTGGAAAGCAATGCTGCTAGATTTCTATACAGACTTTTATCCTATTGTCTTCTTACAAAATAAACATGTAAATCAGAAAGCTATAATATAGAGTTTTCTGGTCTTTCCAATATTGATATAAAATGAACAGTTTTGTTCACTAGTCTTGTAGTATAGTGTCTTTTTCTTTCCTACAGTTTTTTCTTGCTTGCATTGGACAATTTTCCTTGCAAGATTAAGAATTATCAAGTGCAGTTTAAAAAGTCTCCTTTTTTAATGTCCATTAATGTCCATTAAGACATTAGTTAGATTTTATACCTAAAGTAGTCAGGGGTGAACTACAGAGTTCCTCCTTTGATCCGTGCATCAGTGTCTACATTGTTCGAAAGTTATTTTTTAACTAATGGAAATAACACAAACTAATTTCCTTAACCACTTAATATTTTTTCCATTCTTCATGCTCCTTTATAGTTCTTAGCAGCAAATTTGTGAATGGGTTTTCCTGGTGCATATATACATATACACATATACACATATACATATACATACACATACACATACATACGCATATACATACACATATACATATACCTCAGTAGTCAAAGATATTCTGACCTTCCTTGCATGAAGAAAGAGGCAGAAAATACACTAATTTTTGTTACATTATGATCCTCTAGGCACCTGAATCATTGCAGTTGCTACGCTTAATGCTTCTTCCAATTTTGGTCTAATGATTGTAACAGAACACTCTCACTAATCAAGTACAGGCATTACAAAATGAAAGTATGAAGGGAGCGTGGGACATGCCAGCTTCAGCTCTTTTTTCTGAAACTTCTGAAAATTGGTGCGAAAGCTGTAAAGAAAGACACTAAAATTTTCTGACCATGCAATCCTCTGTATGAAATGTGTAGTTCTCTGTATGATGTAAAAGCCCTTGTCATCAGTTTATAAAGATTGGAACACACAATTTCATGATCCTTTCTCATTTAGTAATGCATTCATTGGGCTAGGATATATAAAGATACTCGAAAGTATTTTTTTTTAATCCATCTGTAAATTTAGCACAGCTTAGACTCCCTGAAACCTATGTCCCCTTGGGTATGTTGAACTTCAAAGAATCTTTGAAATTGATATGGTACATAGTGAGAAGAAAAGGTAACTGTGATCAAATGCAATATGTACTTAATTTTTTGGGGAGGGGGAGGAATTAAAGAAAAGTTTGAGAATTTCTTCTCTGTATGATATACATACAAACAGATAGAAAACTGTTTGAGTATTTATTTGTTTCTGTGTGCTTATTAAAATTTGATCACAATGCTAGAATTTGCTGATTGTTATAAAAGTTCAGTGCCCATGAAAATATACTGAAACTATTTGAAAATATAAACTAAAGTTAGTTTTTGAAAACACATTTATTGAAAGTTGTTTGCTCTTCATAATTGTCAACATAAGTGACAAACAATTGCAATTGTTTTCTAGGCACGGAAAACATTTCTGAAGCTTGCATACTGTGACATCTGTCAGAAGTTTTTACTAAATGGATTCCGATGCCAAACCTGCGGTTACAAATTCCATGAGCACTGCAGCACAAAAGTTCCAACTATGTGTGTGGACTGGAGCAATATCCGGCAGCTCTTGTAAGGACTTGTTGAAATAATGCAGAACCCTGATTGCTTTAAAAAAAGAAAAAGAAAAAAAAGCTGGTCACCCTATTATTGAAATGCCTGTTTGATGATTCTCTCCTAAACTTCTGTATAAAAAATGCAGAGAATTTTTCTGAAACTTTAAACTATTTTATTTGATGTTGGCATTTCATTTGCCTAGTTCCTATCTAATGCCTCAATCTGTGATGCAGTAACTGTGTGCACGTCATTTTAATCATGCACTCTAGCTACATCTTTTGTACTTTTTATTTGTCCTTAGTACACCTGGCAGGAGTTAGGCTTTGGTCTATATTTGTTGCCAGTGCAGTTTCCCTAAAGTATTCAGTTGTTTGTTTTTCTTTTGTTTTTAATTCTGGTGCTTGTTTCAACAGGTATTATCAGGAATGGGGAAAAGTATTTGTAAAATTAGCTGCCCCTCCCATTTGTTTAGAATCTTTGTCATTTCACTCACTGCTGCAAATTTACAGCTAAATTTATAGTGTATAGTGTGTGCAAAGCAAAGTACTTACATAGAATCTAAAAACAACTTTTAATTATAACAACTTTATTTTATAGTCTGATTCAGCCAACATGGAAAACCAAAACGTGTTTTATTTGATTTTGGTGTGGTGAATCCAATCATAGTGGTTTACAGATTGTGATATATAGCTTTCCATGTTTTAGCTAAGCCAAATGTAATTTGTTCAGTAAACTATAATTAAAGAACCAGTGAGCAAGCAGGTCTACTAGTCCTTTGGTAATTTTTTTACTGTTTTCTTTGCCAGGTTTTTTTTGTCCTAGTTCTGACATTGTACTAAAGATCTCTGCTAAAGCTAATATGATTCTTGTGATAGAATAACAAGTTGCTCCTTTTGCAAGGAATCTGCAAACACATTTAAAATCAAAATGGTTTGCTTTGAGTTCAGAGTGGCTGTTCTGCATTCATTATGTGTTGTTTCAATCATTTTGATAATTTTTGGAACTTGAACCTGAAATAGCATGTTTCCAAGTAACTGTTAGGAGAGCCTCAAATTCAAAGTTATTTGAATCCAAAAAATTTTCCATAGCCCTTTGTCATTTTTCAGTTATTCAGTCACTTCCAACTTGGTGCTATCATTTCACCATGATTATCTGTCAGTAACTGTTTCTTTGAATTCTTATAAGCTCATGTTTGTGTCATCAGTGATAGTATGTGTCCACCTGATACCTTTCTCCCAAATTATCCAAGGTAATCTAACAATTTTCTCCAGTAACTAGAGTTCAGAAGCATTTCTTTGTTCAATCTTTTTGATGGTCCAGCTTTCAGAGTAGCATTTTACCACTGGGAAAGTCAAGGCCTTGATTTGTACCTTTGTGGCCAATTTGATATCTCTGCACTTTAACATTTGATTTAGGTCTATCATCATCTTTCTTTCAAGTACCAAACAACTATTTTTACTCCATATTTTGCTTGTACTTAGTTTCTTGGTCATCATAAAAATACTTCAAAAGTTAAATGAGTTGGACAGGTACACCCATGTTTTTAAGGGCTATTTATAATTAGTTGTGATCTTCACAGTCAAAAGCCTTTGTTTGTATAATAGAGAAAATATAAGCATCTTTTTTGGAATTCTCTTGCCTTTTTTATTATCCATCAGATCTTAGCAATATGATCCTGAATGCCTCTGATTTTTCTGAATCCAGCATGTTCATTTGGCAGTTCATGTTCCATCTATTGTTGAAACCTAGATTGTAAAATCTTCAGCATTATCTTATTGGCATGTGAGATATGCCAATAAGATAATGTATTGTAGTGTGAAAGTATTGTAGTGTGAAATTCTACAGATTATCAAAATTGGAAGATAAACAGATATTTCTCAATCTTTGGTTATTGCTGTGTTTTTGATAACCAGTTAAAAATCATATATAGTTTTTATCTGCATCATTTTTACAAATTTTAAGTAATTTGATTATTTTATCAATTTCTGCAGCTTAATTTAATTGTTAGCAGTATTTTCTAAAACCCATTTAAATTCACTTTCCAGAATATCTGGTTCCAATTCAGTAATCAAACTTTTGTATATTTGATTTTTGGATATTTTTTTCTATAGTTCTTCCATATATTTGGACTATTTTTTTCTTTATATTTTCTTTCTTCAGTAGATCTTTCCTTTTTTGTTTTTTTTTATTATGCCCATCTTTGTTTAAAAGTTTTCCTTCATTTTTGTAATTTTGTTTCTTAAATCTCTTGTCTTTCCCATTTTTATCCTCCATTTGGGGAGGCACTGTTTATTTAAATGTAACTCCTTGTCTCTTTTTGCTCTTCCCTGTAACTCAGCATTTAGTTAGGTAAAGTTTCCTTTTATTTTTTGCCTTCTGCTATTTTTAATGTGTCAAACAACTGTTCCTTTTGCATTTTGGGGTAGTTTTGTCTGTTTGATCTATAATCATATCACAAATTTCACCTCACTATTCTTCTTTTTATCAATTGAATCCCTTAAACCTATTTGCTTTCACTCCATAATCATAATAGGATATTATTCTGAGATGTGGAGGTCTTATAGTTGCTTTGATATTATTTTAGGTTGTGGGAATGAAATATTGCTATAAACATTCATTTTTCTTGGGCCTAACTCTATTGCTTTGTTTTGTTTGAGGCTAAATTTTCTCATTATTCCAGACACTGTTTTATTTCCAATTTTGGCATTCCAGTCATTTATAATTTATAATGAATCTCTTTTTGGTTTTGTGTTGACAAAGTGCTGCAAGTTGTCACAGAATGTTTGCTTCCTCTGCACATGTGGTTGGAACATAGATTTGGACCATGCAGTAGAAGGCTTGATTCTATGAAGTATCATTCCAGGAAGTTTCAATGTGCTGATTCCCAAAATTCAGTGTTCAGTCTTGTTGATGTTGCTCTGTTAACATCAAGTTTGCCTTGGTTTATGGTTGTGATATTTCACATACCAATGGCACACATATTTTGCAGCACTGAACTTTTTCTTTTGCCTCTGGACACATCCTTTTGGCTTTAATCTAGCCACACAATAAATATTGGTGCTACTTATACTTGCAATATGCTCTTCTCCAGGAGTTTATTGCTGATCTTCTAATCAGGGTATCTTGTCTTTTCAGTATCATATTGATATCTTGTGGTTGCGAATGTCCATGTAGTTTTCTTGTCAGGGCACTAGAATAGGTTACCGTTTCTTTCTCCAGTGGATTGCATTTAGTCTGATTCCCTTTTTTATGACTTTCCTGTCATGAGACCCTTCTGGGAATGAATATTCCAATAGCATAGGCTCATTGCATTATTCAGCTATGCAAGCCTCTTCACTATTACATAGTAACAATCCATGAAGATGCACATCTGCATTCTACAACTTACATACATGTGCTATTACTTTCTATTTAAGTATAAACAAGGCTGAATAGTAAATTAAGAAGAAAAAGGGAGAGAAAGAGATATGAAGAGTGAAGCAGTTGAAGATTGAGACAATCAAGATAAATATATAAATAAAAGAAGATTGGAGCACGTGAGATGACATAGCAGGATTCTGTTAATAAAAAGTGCACAGCTCTATACTTCCAAACAGAAGCATTTTGTCTGTATTATCTGTTCAAAGATATAGTTTTAATTGTTTATAAGAACTGATTCTCAAGATAAATGAGAACCAGAATATAGCAATCCTTATTCCCTTCCCTAAGATACTATGCTATCACGAAAAAAATGAGAAAAGATTGTATTGGTAAAAGAATTCTAAGTTTATCATGCTAAGTTGTACTTTGCTTAATCATGTTTTGCACAATATCTTCTAGGTATGGCATACTGTCCCGTGCAAATGCATTTTTAAACTTAAATACTGTATCAATTGATTATAATTTTTCCTAAGATGATTTTTTTTTTTTTGAAGAAAACACAGCTGTCCTGGTTGAAATGTTAAGATCTCTTGAACTCAGTAATTTTATCCTTTGGATGTTTTGATTTTAGATTATTTCCACATTCAAATGTTGGTGATAGTGGTATCTCAGCACCTCCTTTGATGACTCGGCGAATACGTGAATCTGTGTCTCGGATGCCTGTTAAGTAAGTGGCCCTTTAAGTTGTATTGTGTTAGGTTGTTACTGTTTTTGACAACATTCATAGCAGTAATGACATAAGCTGATATTTTAAAAAATTGTTACGAATTTCTGGGCATGTTTCATGTGTGTAAAATGGTAAGGTGTTTTGGAAAGAACACTTCATCTCAAATTGATTCACTTCTTCGGTAACACTTCAGGCTGTCTGCAAAGGAGTATATAGCTTTGCACAGTCACTATAAGTTAAGAAGCGATTCCTTTTGCCTCTCAATCTAAAGCAATAAGTACTTCCACTTCACTTCTCCTCACCCACCTCTCTCTGCTGGACTGCCTGCTGCATCACCCCATCCACTGCCACCCCAGCACACTGCATGTCACTACCAGCTGTGCCCTTCTTTTGTGCCACCACAGCCAGGGCCCTTTTTTGTGTCCAGGCCTGGGCCTTTTTCTGGGAAAGAAGGCCCCAGCCAGTAGTGATGCACAGTGCATACCTGCCCAAGCTCCCCAACGCCCACCACTCACTGCACCTGCCTCCTGTCCACCACTCATAGTTCTCACCCCTGGCATGTGGGACATAGCTAGGATGCTCCTCCATATGTGGAGGAGGGGGATCTCTGGTGTAAAAAACCAAGATGGATTAGTTGTGAAACTATGATCATTTTCCAAAATAACTTTTTATTTCCTGGAGAAGTATATTATAAAACTTATTATTCTTAAATAGGTTCTATAGATTCTCACAAGTTAATGCTAATCTCTTTATACAAAAGCATGCGTCTATAATTTTGTTTTCTCTCCTTAGTTCTCAGCATAGATATTCTACACCTCATGTCTTCACATTCAGTGGAACAAATCCTTCTCCTGAATGTTCCCTTTCTCAAAGACAGAGATCCACTTCTACCCCAAATGTCCACATGGTCAGTACTACTA